>NW_002987095.1:136379-169440 GCF_000006295.1 Pediculus humanus corporis
ATGTGTGTCGAAATGATGACAAAGATTGTGACGTCATAAAGAATAAGAAGAAAATCTGATAAGAGAAAAATGGAGGGCAAAATGGTAATGAAAAAGGTATCGAATGAAAAAAAAAATTATTATAAAAACTTATTCGCGTCGACGTGGTTGTAGAATTTAAAACGCGTGGCAGTAAGAAAAATGTTTGGGAGTGAAAAATTCGAAATTTGAATTTACGAGAAACAAAAAGGAGGAGGAGAAGTAGGAGGGAAAGGAGGAGGAGGAAGTGATGGAGAAAGATAAAAAAAAAATCTTTCGTCGTGACAGAAAAAAATTCGCAGGTGAATAAAAATGTGACGGGAATAATAATAAAAAAAAAAAAAAAAGGAAGAAAAAACGAAAGAAAATTTAAAAAATGCAGAAGAAAAAAAAAAAAAATCTGTCGGAAAAAGTCGAAAAGGGTTTGACTTGGAGAGAGAGAGAGAGAGAGAGAGGAAATGGGGGATGGGGGTGGGGAGTAAAAGGTTACAAAAATTTGAAAATTATTCTGCTCTGAGAAAAATTGTTAAACAAAAAAAAACGGAAAAAAAATTTAAATTCGAATAATTCGAACATTTTTTATACCTTATTATTATTATTATTAATATTATTATTATTATTATTATTTAAGGTAATATTTCTTTCTCTTTCTATTTCGTTGATTTATATTAAAAAAAAAAAAAAAGGCTAACGTATATAACAAAACGACGTGTCAGGAAGAAAAAAAAAAAAAAACTAAAACGTGGTTTTTCCCAAGGTAACCAACAAAAAAAAAAAATAAAAAAATAAATTGAAAAAAAATTTTTTTTTTTTTTTTTGTTTGTACCTCGAAGAAAAAAATTTTTGTTTTTTTACTCTATGCTTTCTTTTCTCCCAACGATTCATGAACGTTTTCACCTTTTTTTTTTTTTACCTTACTTTACTTCGTCATCGTCATCATCATCATTTTTATTTTTCTTTCATACCTTATTATTCTTTTCTTTTCTTTTTCATTTTACATTTTTCACAGGCTTTTCTCTCCCTTTCCCCTTCCTCTTCCCTTTTCCCTTCCCTTTTCGCAATCACTTATGCATTCTTTCGATAACAATAATAATAATAATTTCTCACGTTTTGTTTCCTTTCTTTCCCCATTTATATTTACATAATTTTTCCCCGTTCTCCTCTTTCTCTCTCTCACTTTTTATTGTCTTTTAAGCTTTTCCTTCTCTCTCTCTCTCTTTCTTTCTTTGCATTCTCGTTTCTTGCTTTAAAAGGTTTTGACACCGATTTCAATTCATCTATCATATTATTTATTATTATTATTATTATTTTTTGGAAGGATAAGAGGAATGGAAGGAAGTGACGACAAAGATTTTCGATAATTTTGAAACGCGTAAAAATGTTTTGTTTTTGTTTTTGCGTGACAATTTAAAACCGCATCGCGTGACATTGAGTGACTTCCTTTTACTAAGCCGTGATTTTGTCATTTTGTTTCAATTACGTTGTTGTCGTCAAAATTTCAAACGTTTTCTTGTATTGTCGTAATTTTTTTTTTTTCTTCCCGAATAAGATTTACGAATGATGATGATAATGATAATTATGAGAACTAAAAGAAGGGAGGGGCATTCACGGGAAAATTTTCGGTTACTTTTTTTTCTATAATTTTTTTTGTTGGTTTTGTGAATACTAATAATAATAATAATGCAGAAAAAAAAGAAAATTTCAAATTGAAAAATGTTTAAAAGGAAATCGTCCGTGTCACTCGTTGCCGTTTCCGTTTTTAATATTAACGGTCGCTAAACGAAACTTTAAAAAAATTTACAAAACGAAGAAAATTTTATTTTTTAAGGGTATCATGCCGCAGTGATTGTTTTATTCATATCGCGACGGTGTAAAAAGTTTTTTTTTTTTTTTTGTTTTAATGAAGAAGAGAAAGAGATACTGAAAGAAATAGAAAGACAAAGAGTAATAGAGAAAAAAAGAAAGGTACAGAGGGAGAAAAACGAAAAGACATAGAGAGAAAGGAAGCCATAAAAGAAAGAGAGATAAAAAGAGATAGAAGGAGAGATTGATTGAGTGATAAAAGGAAAACGTAAGAGAGAGAGAGAGAGAGAGGTAAACAAAGAGGGAGAGAGAAAGAAATAGAGATTCAGGGAAAGAAAAAGAGAGGAAAGTAGAGAAGTAGAAAGAGATAGACAGAGAAAGTGAAAGAGAAGCAAGCCGTCAAAAAAAAAATTGGAAAATTTAAAATAACACGTGACACAAATAAAAAAAAAAAAGAAAAGAAAATATGAAAATTTCTATTTGTCAAATTTGATTTAAAAAAAAAAAAAAAAAAAAAAAGAAAAAAAATTCAAAGGAAAATTTTTTTTTCTTATTTTTTTATTTTTTATTTTTGTTTAAATTTTCCGTTATTCGAAACGGAAATTTTCCAGATGAAAGAAAAATTTTTTAATAATTTAAAAATTTTCAAAGAGAAAAAAAAAAAACATTTTTTTTTTTTTTTACACTGATCGATTGTTATTGCTTTTTTTTTCTTATCGCCGTCTCCACCCCTCTCTCCCCCCGCTTTATAAAAATAATTTAAAAATTTTTTTATTGTTTTCACCTTTACTTATTATTATTATTATTATTATTTCGATTATCGACTGCAAAAAATTCGACGTGTCATTTTTCATTGGGTATTTATTTTTTCAAAAAATCTCGATCGTGTTTTTGTTTTTTCCTAATTTGTGACGATCCATTTCCGGTGCGATTGTTTTTTTTTTCAAATTACCGAAAAGTTTTTAAAAATTAAAACATTCGATGCTCTAAAGAATGTCTGAAATTATTATTTTGTAATTCAAATTTTACGGTTATATCTTGTTCTCTAATTCCACGACAAGTATTTCAATAATAACGTTTATAAATTTTGACGTGGTTTTTTCAAAACATTTTCTTTTTACTGAAATCGGGGACTTCCGGGTATTTAATGATCGATGATTTTCCATTCCGATTGACAGATTTAGTCAAACTACGGGAATTCGAATAACTGTACCTGTATTATTATTATCATTATCATTATTATTATTATCATTTATTAAAACCAAAAGTAAAATTTTACTTTTTAAAAAATTTTAAAACAAAAAAACGAAAACTCGAGAAAATTTCATTTAAACTGACGCGCGAAAATTTTGGCGAGTTTTTACAAACTTCCGTTTCCTTTTCCCCCTTGTCTTCTCTCTCCTCCTCCCACCCACACTCCCTCCTTTTTGTCATTTGACGTCATTAAAATTTTTTGACATTCGTATATACTTTTTACGTTTTTTTTTTAATTCTTACTGGGAATCTTTCCTCCGGAAATGGATACGAATCGAGTTTTAAAAAAATTAAAATTTTCATCATCACCATCATCATCAGCATTATTATTATTATTATATCGTAATTTTCCCGAACGAAATCGTTAACACGAAAAATTAAAAAAAAAATTTTTTCGAATCTTTTGTCTTCAAAAAAAAAAAACAAAAAAAGAAAGAAAGGGAAACGGAAACGGGGAAAAACGGCGAAAAATAATGAAAATTTACGCGCGCTTTTTTTGTATTTTCTCGCTTACGTCATTAACATATATATTTCTAAAGGTCTGATTTCCGGGGGTAAAATTTGAATGATTTTGATAAATTACGCGCGTTTGAGAAAAACGATTCAAAACGCCCTCGAAAATGTTCAAATAATAATAATAATGATGATGATGATGATAATTATAATAATAATACAAATTTCGTTTCGGTTGGTGTTAAAATAAAACGGGACAATCAATGATGAATAAATAATAATATTGTGATAGGGCCAAATTGATTTGCTGGACAAAAGTGATAACGAAAGCGGACAAAAAAAGTTTTATCGTAAGAAACAAAACACTGGAAAATATGAAATAGTAATAATAGTAATAATAATAATAATAATAATGATAATAATAATAATAATAATAATGATAATAATAATAAAAGATGGAAGTTGGGGAAACGAAACGAAACGGAAAATTTTTTTTTTTCATTTAAAATCGATTTTTTAAATTAATATGTTTAACCCTTTTGTGTAAATAATAAATGTTTGTCTGATTGTTTGTTTGTTTGTTTGTTTATTTATTTATTTACGAGTAACAATATTAGATTTCAGTTTGTTTAAATTATCGTTTTACATAATTATTATTGTTCGTATCAAATAATCCGAGCAAATTCGTTTTATCAATTTTCAAGTTAGGAATAAATTATGATGAAGTGTGTGGGTGGGTGCGTGCGTGCGCGTGTGCTCGGCCGCGCGAGTGAGTTCCTGCTTCTCTTCTGCCACGATCGTGTTTAAATTTAATTTAATGAGAATGGAAAAATAAAAAAAAAATTTTCGGGGGGGAGGGGAATTTATATCATCGACGCGAGGAAAAAAGGTTTTGATTGGGGAAAGGGGGGTGGTCGAGTTGTTGTTTTTTGGAATTGTCCAGGAGCTGCTCTGTCGTTTTTGTAAATTTTTTTTTTTTTTAATTCCGTCGGTTGAAAATTTTAAAAAACAGGAAACGTTTTCTTTGTTTTGTTGCAAAAAAAAAAAAAATTTTTTGTTAACGTAAAATTCTTTAAATAATTAATACGTAGAAACTCCGGTCAGAGTTTTTTTCTGCTGTTTTTCCTGTTGCTACCTCCCCGCGCTCCCCCTTAAAATATTCCGACAATTAAAATGGAACACCGATTAATAACAATAAAGAAAAACAAAAACAAAAAATAAAAAACATTTGCGAGGAAATTTTAATTATTTTTTTTGGAAAATTTCATTATTCTAGAAAAAAATAAAACAAACAAAAAGTCAACAAAAACATTTTTTTTGTTATTCGACGCGGGTTTTAAAACAAAATGAGAAAAAGGAAAAAAAAAACGTGTCCGAAATTAAAATAGACAGAGAGAGAGAGAGAAAAGAGGCGGAAAGAAAGAGAGAAAAAGATATAGAGTCGAAATAGAAAAAGAGATAGAAAATATTTGTAAACGGGAAAGAGGAAATGAGAAGGAAAGAACATGTGTTTGAAGGTAATAAAGGCAGGAAAAAAGAGAAAGAAAATGTGTAGGTAGGCTAAAAAAAAAACAGAGGAAGAAAATGTCCGTAAAGAAGGAGAGAGAAAGAGTGAGAAGGTTCGTAAACAAAAAAAGAGAGAAAAAGATTGACAGAGAAAAACACGAAAAAACAGGGAGACAGAGACAAAGAGAGAAAGAGAAATACAGAAAGAGAAAAAGGCGGAAAAGAAAGAGAGAGAGAGAGAGAATATTTATAAACGAGAAAGAAAGAACACTTGTTTGAAAGTAAGAAAAACAGGAGAAAAAGGCAGATAAAAAAATATAAGGAAGAAAGAGAGAGAGAGAAAAAGAAACACAAAAACAGGAAGACAGACGGAGAGAGAAAAAAAAGAGAGAGAGAGTGTGAAATGGACAAAAAAAAAGAGAGAGAGAGTGTGAAATGGACAGAAAAAAAGAGAGAAAAAGAAAAAGGCGAAAAAGAAAGAGAGAATGAAAATGTCCGTACACAAAAAGAGAGAGAGAAACATATAAGAGGAGAGAGTCAGAGAGACAGAGAATGAGAGTTAAAATTAACAGTAGTAGAAAATAAACAAAAAAGGAAAAAAGTTTCGAATATTTTCCAGTAATTTTTTTTTAAACGGAACCTTTTTGTCTCCAGACAAGTGATTAAAAAAAAAAAAAAAAATTTTGTCCCAACCGCAAAATTTTATCCGGCCGCAAAAAAAAAAAAAAAAAAAAAAAAAAAAAATCACTTAAAAAAAAAACTCGACTAAATTAAATTTTCACGTGACGTAATGAAATTTTTTCTTTTTTCTTTTTTTCTTCTTTCGTTAATTTTAATTGAATTGAATTAATTTTAATTTTAAACAAGCTGGAAAAACAATTAAAATTATCATCATCATCCGAAAAAAAAAAAAATCTTTCCGAATGTATACAAACAACAAACAAATAAAAATTTCTTTTAATTATTATTATTATTATTATTATTATTATTATTAAACCGAATTTTAATCGTCGATATTTCATTATTATTATTATTTTTTGGAATTTTTTTTTTTTTTTTTTTTTTTTGGACTTCTCCAGGGAAAAACGAAATCAATTTTTTTGTCGATGAGTAAATTGAAAAATGTCAAATTCGGGTCATTCTCGAATGATTTCATCGAATTTTATTATTATTATTATTATTGTAAAGGGTTTGTTTATCTGTCGTAACGAAAAATCTCAACTACAACAACAACCGGAGGAAAGGTTTTTTGGCAGAAGAGAGAAAAAGAGTGAAAAATGATTTTTTGTTAAACCGAAATGTCAAAAACAAGTATAACGAAACGATTTTCTTTTACATGTCGTTTTTGAGGGAAGGTAAAAGAAGGAGGAGGAGGAAGAGGAGTGGACCCGAGGGTAAAGCCGAGGGGTGGACCCGTGGGGTGGTCCCCTGGGGTGGGAACAACGAGTTGTGGGAAAATTTGAAAACCGTAAAAAAAAAAAAATTAAATAAATAAAAAATTTTTTTTTGTTTGTAAATCGGGAAACAAAAATTCTCCAGGCTGGAGAAAACAATATGAATGAAAGAAAGAGTTACGAATTTGCAAACAAAGGAATTCCTTTTTTTCCTTTTTTTTTTTTTATTAAAAACTCGTAAACAATTGGAAAAGGGGGTAGGGGAAGGGAAAAAAAAGGAAAACGCATAAATTTATTTAAAAAAAAAAAAAAAGGGTTTTGAAATTTTTCCGATATGAAAATTCTAATAAACCATGTTGCTCGATATTATTATTATTATTATCATTATCATTATTGTAGAAAAAAAAACAAAAGGAAAATAATCGACGTCAATCGTGTAAAGTGAGAAAGAATGAGAGAGAGAGAAAGAGAGAAAATAATGAAAGTTTAAAAAAAAACAAAAAACACCTTTTTCTTATTTTTAATTACCAAAAAAAAAAGGAAAAAAAGGGAAAAAAGGAAAAAAGGAAAGAAAAAAAAAATTGTACATTTTGTTGTTTAAACCGAACCTTTTTCGCGCTTTTTTTTTGTTTTCCTTTTAATTTTTTTTTTTTTTTTTATTTCCGATGAATCGTAATCGAAATTTTTTTTTGAAAATTTTGCCGTGAAAAAAAAAGTAAAACAAAAAAATGGTCAATTGACTTTCTCATTGACGTCACTGTTATTCTCATTCACTCGTTTCTGTGAAATTTTTACGGGTTTGAAAAAGGAAACGACGCAGACGAAAAAAGGAAAAAGGAAACGGAATTGATACGAAATGGTTAAATGATAAAATGAACATTTATTTTTCTTTTTCATTTTTTTAATTTAAAAAAGTCTGCGATGTAAAAAATGTTTAATGGGAGAAAAGAAAGTGAGAAAGAGAGAAAAAAAAGAGAGAATGAAAAAAGAGAGGGAAAGAGAAATAAAAAAACAAAACAAAATAGACTAAGGGAATAGAAGAAATAGAAAAAAAACAGGACTAGTAAAAAGAAAGAGAGGCAAGGACAAAAAGAGGGCAAATAAAAAGAAAGAGAAAATAAAAGTAACGGAGGGACAGAAAGTGAAAAAAAGGAAAAAATTGATGATCATACAAAAAGAAAGAAAAAGGCAAAGAGGAAAGTAAATAAATAGAGGAAAAGGTATAAGAGGAGAGAATTAAAAGAAAGAGAGAGAGAGAGAGAGTGAAAAATAAAAAAAGAAAGAAAGAGAGAGAAAAAAAGGATAATACATAAAAAGAGAGGGAAAGATAAATACAAAAAAATAGGACAAAAGACACAGAGAGAGTAGAAGAAATAAAAAAAGAGAGCAAGTGAAACGAAAAGGAGAGAGAGAGAAGTACAAATAACAGAAAAGCAGAGAAAAAGAAAGTAAGAGGCGGGAAGAAAGAGACAGTCAAATAGGGAGAATGTGAAAGAGAGAGAGAGAGAGAGAGGAAAGTGAAAAAGAGTAAAAATATAAAACCATTCAAAAAAAAGAGAATGACAAGGAGAAAAATAAAAAAAATAGAGTGAGAGAGAGGTTTACAGTAAGAGAAATAAAAGACAGAGAGAGAAAGAAAGATAGAAAGAGAGAGAGTGAGTGAGTGAAAAATAAAATGAGAGATATAGAGAAAGTAAATAAGAGTATGAAAAAGGGAAAAAAAAAGAGAAAGAGACAGAGAGAGAGAGAGAATAAATAATAAAAAAGAAGAAAGAGAGAAAAAAATAAAGAAAAATATAAAAAGAGAGAGAGAGAGAATAAAATATTTCACGTCATTTTATAAATAAGACATAAAACCTTTTCAAATGTTTTTCTCTATAAAACGAAAAAAAAGAGCAGCTGGAAAACATGGTTAATTATTTATTACCATAAAAGGAAAAAACAAAAAAACTTTTCTTTTTTTTTTTTGGAAAAATACTTTTTTTTTTTAATTTCCAAAAATTTTATCCAGAAACCGAAAACTCCCCACCCTCCTCCTCCCCCAAAAGAAAACAAAACGTTTTGGACATGAACGTGACAGAAAACAAACAAACAAACAAACGAACAAACAATTGTTCAGAGTTTATTGACGCCATTCGAAAAATTTCCCACGTTTTTTGTACTTCATTGATTTATGCGTGACAACATATTTTTTTACGCACTTGACACACGCACACGCACGCACACACGCTTACGCAATAAGTATTTATTATATGCAAGAATCGAACCTTTTGTTCCTTTTTTTTTTTTTTGTTAAACAATTTAATAAAAGGTTGAATAAATAATTTATGAAAAGAAAAAAAAAATTTTTATTTTTTACGTTTAGATTTACAATACGCAAATTTATCCTTTTTTTCCCCCTTTTTTCCGCCTTTTTTTTTTAAACTGAAAAATTTAAAAACGTCGGAAAATAGAAAATTTTTTATTTTTTTCCTTTATGACGACTTTTCACGTTTGAATTAGAATAAATGTTTTATAATCAAGAGTATAGTTCATTTGATCTGTTTTTTTATACGGTAAAAAATCTATTGAGAATAATCGACCAATCAGATTCATTTTAAAAAATTATTATTTTTAAAAAAATTGTCTTTTTCATATTTAACTTATAAGAAGATAAGGTCTTTTTAAAAAAGTTTTTTTTCTCTCTAACTTAACTGTACTCGTCATCGTCATCGTAAACGTGTTTATAAATTAAAATCAAAACTGGAAACTCATCGCTTTAGTTTTCCTTTGATAATTATCCGACTTGGAAAAGGCTTTTTACACTCTCTCTCTCTCTCTCTTTCTCTCTCTCTATCTATCTATCTCTCTCTCTTTCTCTCTCTCTATCTATCTCTCTCTCTCTCTCTCTGTATCTCTTTATTTCTCTTTTTCTTTTTTCTTTCTCGTCTTTTTCTATGTATTTTTCTCTCTCTCTACCTTTCCTTTTATTTCTGTCGACATGTCTCTCTGTTTTTTTTTCTCCGTCTCTCTCTCTTTTTTTTTTTCAATTTCTCTTTTTTTTTCTCTTTCTATTTAATGTCTTTTCGTTTCTCTTTGCCTATTTTTTTTTGTTTTTTTTTCTTCCTTTCTCTCTCTCTATTTCTTTCTTTCTCTTGTTTTTTTCTTTGTTTCTTTATTCTTTCGCTCCGTTTCTCTCTTTCTTTCTCTATCATTTTCTTTATTTCTTCCTCCATATTTCTTTTTCTTTCCGTCGCTCGCTGAATTTTTCTTTTTCTTTCTTTTCTGTCTCCATTTCCCTCTGTCTTCTCATTCTACGTGTATTTTTCTCTCTCTACCTTTCCTTTTATTTCTTCCTTCATATCTCTCTCTGTTCCTTTTCTGTTTTTTTTCTCCATCTCTCTCTCTTTCTTTTTCTATTTTCTCTTCATTTTTTTGTCTACATACTTCTTTAATGAAAATCTCTTTTTTTGTCTCCCTCTGCTTCTCTATCTCTTTATTTTTTTTTTGTTATTCTTCATTCTTCTCTCTCTTTTTCTTTCTCTTATTTTTTTCTTTGTTCATTATTCTTTTTTTGATTCTCTCTCTCTCTCTCTCTCTCTCTCTCTCTCTCTCTCTCTCTCGAATAGAATTTTTCGATATTATTTCCCCGGTAATAAAATTATATTTAAATTTTTTTTGTCCTTTTTCGATTTAAAAAAAAAAAAAATAAGGGAAAAAATTTTATTTTCGTGATAAAAAAGAAAAAGGAAATAAAATAAATAAAAAAAAAAGTCGGGGCAAAAGAAAACGTTAAAAAAAAAAAAAAAAGGAAACGGAAGATTTTTTTTACAGCCTAAGATAAGAGTCCATGTTAAAAAGTAGAAAAAAAAAAACCTCTTGAGAATAAAAAAAAAAAATGTTTTTATTATAAAAGGTTTTTCGAAAAGTTTTTTTTTTTTTCTTTTCTAAAGGCACGTTTATCAAAATAGTCGGGTAATGTTAATTAATAACTTTCGTTTCCATTTTTCTTTCTAAATAAAATTGAATGCGGAGTAAAATAAAATAATTATTCCAGGTTTGTCGAGTCGGTTAGTCGTCGAAAATAGAAGGGAAAAAAAAAAAAAAAGTTTTATTTTAGCGAAAGTTTCGAAACAAATTTAATATTTAATTCCGGTGAATGTTTTAACGGTTTTTTCAGTCATTTTAAATTTTTCTTCTGCTTTTTAAAATTTGTTTAAAAAAAAAAAAAAGAACAAAAGAACTTTCAATTTGTACAAATCAAAATTTTCCAATTTAATTTTTTTTTTCTTAAACTTTTTTTTTTATTTTAAAACGATATTTTTTCTTCTTTCACGTCGAATGATTTGTCATAGTCACAGTGCTGGAGAAAGAGGGGGGAAAAACAAAAAATTAAAAAAGAAGTTTACAAAGACAATTTGATAGGAGGAAAAAAAAATTATCATTTTTTCCCGTTTTTTTTTAATTTTTTTTTTTTTTTTAAATTCTTCTGCCACTTTTTTCATTTACTTTTGTTTTTTGCCACCACTTTCAAACCAACCTGTCATCAGATACCGCAAAATTCACAACGTAAAGTTTTAAAATCCCCCTTCCCCCGATCGAAAAATTATTTAGTTTTACTTTTTTGACTAATTATAAGACGTCTTTCGTTGTAAATTACTTTTCTTTTTTCTTCCTCTTTATTTCCTTCTTCTTCTTCTTTTTTTTCTTTTTTAATTAAACGAAACAATTAAAATTTGAAATTTTTTTTATTTTTACATAAAATTTAAAAAAATGAACCGTGAAATTAACAATTTTTTTTTTTTTTTTTTTTTTAAAAAAAAAAATAACTTTAAATATTTAAATTTGCGCGGTTTGATTTTAATTTAATCGGGTCACCAGATAATTAAAGTTTTTTTTTTAACAAGTGGATTTTTCTTTCTTTTTTCTTTTTTTTGTAAGAAAACAAAAAATTACTTAAATTATAAATTAAAAATTCGATTTATCGAAGCGTTTTTTTGATCTATCGAATTTCACCAAAAAAAAAAAAAATTTCCCCCCCCCTTCGTTTTCTGGAAAAATACCGATGACGTAATAATTTAAATCTCATAAGAAATTCGTTAAATTTTTTTAATTCGGGTTTTGTCCGCGTGTCGCGCTCCATTCGCGTAAATCTTTGTAAGTGAGTGAGTGTGGAGGAAAAGGAAATGGAAAAAAAATTTTTCTTCTGATTTTCCCTCTTTCTCTTTCTCTCCCCCCCCCCCGCGTATTATCATTTTCAATATTTTTTTTTCGATTTTTCCTGAAGAAATTTTTTTAAAATGGAAAAAAAAATAAAATTTAAGAGAAAATGAAATTAACACTTTGTAAAAAAAAAAAAAAAAAAAAAAACAAAAAAAAACACACGATGTTAAAAAAATTGTTAGGAAAGTGCAAAAAAAAAAAAAACGTCATTTTGCGGTTTGTTTATTTGTTTGTTTGTTTGTCGGTTGGTTTTTTTTTTATTTAATTTTATTTTTTGTTTTATTTTTTATTTTTTATTTTTTAAAAGGAAAAAATAACATTTTATCAACAACCTCTGTGTATGCCCTTGGAGATTCGTTTTATAAAATGAGCCGTAAATTCGATTAGGATTTTTCTTTTCTTTTTTTTTTTTTTTTTACTTCAATCACGCTTTTTCACTTTTTCTCATCCTCATCTTCGTCTGCTTCCACTTTTTTCTTTTTTTCTCCCCTCTCTTTTCGCTTCGTTTATTCCCAGCCGTGAAAATATATTAACAAAACGAAAATTATTATTATTTTTTTATTTTTTGTCTGTCGCTTTTTTTCCCTCTTTCCCTCCCTCCCCCCAATGCATCCTTCATCTTTATTTAATTTTTTTTTCTTTCAACACATGCGGAAAATTTATTATTATTATTATTATTATTATTATTAATAATAATTTTTCCGTTCGATCGAGTTTAAAATTTCGATAATCAAAACGAATTTTATGATTTTATAAATTCATTGCGAATATAAAAAAAAAAAAAAAAAAATTTTTTACATATCTCCGCTCCCCTCACGTTAACTTACCACGTCCTTTTCTAATTACACGATTTATTTCACGCTAAAGATCCATAAATACGCGCATTCACGCACTTTACACGCGACAGCAAAAATTTTTTTTTTTTCTGCTTCCATTTAATTCCACGAAAATATTGTTTCGGTCATGTTTAAAATTCGGAAAAATTTTTTTTTTCTCTTACAAATAATTAACTTCATCTTCTGACACGACAAAATACGAAAAGTTTTTTTTTTTTTTTGTTAAGAATTTCCAGTGAAAAAAATAAAATAAAATAAAAAAAAAAAAAGAACGAAATCCGAGGATAAATAAATAAATAAATAAATAAATGAGTGAGTGAATGAATGAACTTACAAACGTACAAATGAATGAATGAATGAATGAATGAATGAAAGAATGAGAGTAAAAACGATGAGAGGGAAATGTTTTAACGAATTAATAATGTTTTTTATTTTTTATTTTTTCCAAAAAAAAAATTAATTAATTTTACATTTTATTTATTTTGTTCTCTTTTTTAATTTTTTTTGTTTTTTCCAAATGGAAAACTCCAGCAATCTCTCTCTCTCTCTCTCTCTCTCTCTCTCTCTCTCTCTCTCCCATTTCTCTTTCTCTCTTTCTCATTTTTTATTATTAATTATTTCATTACTTTCGTTTTTTTTTTTTTTTTGGAGGGGGAGGGTTAGGGAAAAATACTAAATAAATAAAAGCCTGCAATCATATTTGGTTGTTTACATTTTATTTATTTATTTATTTATATAAAATTATATTTAAAATTATAAACGAGGTTCCCCCCACATTAATAAATAAATAAATAAATAAAAATAACGGTTAAAAAAAAAAAATTTCAATTCGTACAACAAAATAATCCAACGTATTTATAATTTAAACGTGATTATAAATTTTCCGTGACGCCATTTTTTTTTTTTTGCACTTAACGGTTATTGACGCTTCGGACGATATCAATAATAATAGTAATAATAATGAAAAGTTTTTAAAGAATGATAAATTATTATTATTATTATTGATAAAACATTAAGAATCGATGACAAAAAATAAATTTTAAAATGGCTAAAGTTTCGATTATACTATATATGGGGTGAATGAATCATTACGTTGCGAATTCGTTTTCGTCATAGAGTAAATAAATGATGACAATTAATTTACGCGGTGCGATTGTTTTTTTTTCTTTATATTTTTATTTTTACAACAACCTCGATTAAAACAAACAAACAAACGATCGGTTGTTATCGAATCAAAGTATTAAATTATTATTAATATTTCTCAGCTTGGTTTTCGATATTGATTTTCTCGTCGTATAAACGTGTTGAAAATTTTCTAATTTATTTAAATGATCAAAGGAAAAATTTTCGTGTCGATAGAATTATTATTAATAAGAAATTTGGCAACGGTGTATAGACACGTATATGTATATATATATATATATATATAACTCCTTTAAAAATTGTTGGCAAATATTTATAAATAAATACGAGAAAGGAAAAACTAACTGAAGGAAAATGGTGGGGAAAAAAAAATTTTTTTTTTTTTCCTTTTCATATTCGCATTAATGAAAATTTTTAATAAGATGATGGGGCGTTGAGACTTTTCCGTGATGATGATGATGATAATAATAATAATAATAATAGTAATATTAAAACGTTTAAATTCGTCGGTTTCGTCTTATTTGAAATATTATTCGCATTATTTATCAATAAATCAATAATATTATCAATATTAATCAATAAATTCTATAATAAAATAAGATATTCACACGTAATTTTATTTCACGAATATTACTATTAATAATAATAATAATAATAATAATAATAATGATGATAATGATGATGATGAAAAAATTACAATCGTGTGTTTTTGTTTTTTTTTGTACGTGGAAAGGAAACGATAAAAAAAAGTAAAATAAAAAAAAAAGGTTTTTTTTGTTTTTTTTTGTATTTGAGTTACTCATGAGTAAATTTAACGTGTCATTTCCATCGGTGAGATTTCGAGAGAATGAATGAATGAATGAATGGATAGAAAAACCGGTTTTTTTTTTTTTTTTTTTTTTTTTTTTTTTTTTTTTTTTTAATTAAGCGACATTTTGATGAATAGAAAAAAAAGTCAAATCGAATAAGATAAACATTTGTTTTTTTTCCTTTTCATTTTTTTTTATAACAAAAAAAAGGAAAAAATAAAAAATAAACAACAATATCCATTGTTATTAGATATTAAAAAAAAAATTAATATAAAAATATATTAGTGATAATAATAATAGTAATAATAATAAGTAATAGAGTAAAGAAAAAGTAATAAACGTTATTAAAAAAAAAAAAAAAAGAGGAAAGATGTTAAAAAATTTTCGTTTTGAATTTTATTAATATTATTATTATTACTATTATTATTATTATTATTATTATTATTATTATTATTATTATTATTATTAATAATTTTCACGTAAATAATGCACATACATATTATCGTATAATTTTTTTTTTTTTTTAAGACGTTATTTAACACTATATACATTACGTAATATTATTTTATTAGAATTTAAAATTTAAAAATGGCGCGCGCGCGCGCACGTATGAAAAAGGAAAATTTTTTTTATCGTTAAAAAAGGCCTTTTTCATATTTTCAATTCATGGCGGCGTATTCATATAAACTGTTGGCAATATATACATATTTTTTTTTTTTGTTCTTCTTCTTCTTGTTTTTGTTCTTGTGTCTCGCAGGTATGAGTTATTTGGACCCGACTTCAGTTTTTCGAATCCATGTGGAGGATATCGCTAATGGCTGCGGCCCACGGTGACCCGCTACGGCAATCTCAACGCCGGTCTAGACATGGGGACACACGTGAGGACCTTTACCCCATCGATTTTCAAGTAGGTATATTGCCAACATTAAATTTTAAATAAGTATAAAAATTAAAGCGTCGAAAAAAGATGGCAAACGGTGTTGCCAATTTACAAAAAAAAAAAAGAAAGGGAAGGGGTAAGACGGGGCGGAAAAAAAGAAAGAGAGGGGGGAGGGAAAAAAAGGATACCGGATACTGTTTTTCTTTTTTTTAAATTGAATAATAGTTAAGTCGTGAAGTTAGAGACTTAAATAAGGTGTTATTGTGTCGTAAAATGTTATTAATTTTTTTTTTCTTTTTTTTTTTTTTTTTTACTCACCGTTTTATATTACCCTCCTTTTCTCTTCCTCTCTCTCCGCCATCTTTTTTGTTTTCCCTCTGTTCCTCCCTCCCTCCCGGTTTCTCTTTTCTCACCGCCTTTTATTATTTTTTTTTTCTACTTTACTTTATTTTTATTTTCGTGCTCTTTCAATTAGATTATTATCATCATCGTTTCGTTTTTTTTCTTCTTCTTTCTTTTTCTTTCTTTTATTTCTTTCCTTTTCTTTCTTTTTTCACCCTTTTTCCATCCTTTTCTTTCTCTCTTTCTTTCTCTCTTTCTTCTATTTATTTATTTATTCGTTCGAGACTCGTTTGATTTTATTTACTTTTTGATTTTAAGTAACTTTTCTTATTATTATTTTTTTTTTTTTAACGTTTCGAAAACTAATTATTTAATTTTTTTTTCTCATTCTTCTTTTTCTTCGTTTGTTCGTTTGTTTGTTTGTTTACTTTCTCATTTATTACGTCTTCTCATTTAAAAAAAAAAAAACAAAAAAAAAAAATTTTTTCTACGCTATAGAAAAATAATTTTTATTTCACTCCCTTTCTTTCTCTCTCTTTCTCTCTCTCTCTCTCTTTGTCTCTCTTTGTTCCCGTTATTTTCGGTTTTATTGTTTTTCTTTTTTTTTTTTTTTTCTTAGGTCAGGTCAAACTTATTATTATTATTATTATTTTTTTTTTTTATTCATTTTCATTTGGACTGTAAAACAAAAAAAAAAAAAAAAAAAAGAAGAAAAAAAATTTAATTTGTCTGCAAGCAATCTATTTTATTTATGTCGTTTTAAATTTTTTTTTATTATCTCTAACTATTATTATTATTATTATTATCATTATTATTATTATTATTATTATTATTTATTTATGTATTTATTTATTTATTACTCGTGAAATCGTCGATTTGAAATTTTAAAACAAAAAAAAAAATTTTTTTGAAAAAATGGAAATTTTTGTTAAATTAAATATAATAAATTTCATTCTTTAATAATAACAATAATAATAATAATAATAATAATTAATTTATAAGATTTATATTTCAATTATTATTATTATCGTTATTATTAAATTTCGCGGGTTTTTTGTTTTTGAAAAAAAAAAAAAAATTTATGGTCTTATATAAGATATAGATTATTGTTAAAAGGTGAAATAAAATGTTAGAGTTGAAACATTTGAATGAATGAATGAGAAAATAACTTATGACGATGATGATGATAATAATAATAATGATATATTTGAATTTACGTAACGCACGACTAATTCGAGAATATTTGTCAGGGAATAAAATTTAAGTTTTAAATTACGTAGGGGGGAGGGACGTAGGGGGACGTTGGGGGAGGAGGAAATAAATGGGAATAAAAAAAAAAAAAAAAAAAGAGTACGTGAAGGTTGAATGGTGTGCGTTGATTACATTTATTAATATTTCAAATCACGTTTTCTTATTTTATTTTAACCTTTCAACCCCCGTCGTCATCGTCTTCGTCTTCTGCTACTTTCCTAACAAAAACAAAAAAAAAAAAAAATTTTTTTCGGAAAAGATATCTACGCACCTTTTAATTTTTTTTTCTTTTTTGGCATGTTGTCGTCTCCGACGGAAAATCTTCGTTTAATTTACATTTTAAATGTATATTTACATTCGCGATTTATTTTTTTTAACGCTTAGAAAAACCTTAAAATGTTATAATAATAATAAGAGAGTCGGAATAAAAGGTGAGAGAGAGAGAGAGAGAGAGGGGGGGGAATGAGGAAAAAAAGACGATGGAAATTAAATGAAAATTTTTTTGAAGTCTACGAAAAACTCCCATCGTATTATGGCGATAGAAAAAATTTTTTAAATTACAAAGCAGAAGAAAAATTCGAAAAAGCGCGCGCAAAAAAAATGACGTCACAAAAATATTTTTATCAAAGAGTTTTTTTTTACGTTTCCGGTTTCATTAAAAAAAAAAAGGTTTAAGTATTAGGTCACATCGAGAAATATTAGAAACGATTGAAATCGAAAACGGAAACGGAAACGGTAGCCGAAAATCGCATTCCAAACTCGGTTACAAACGATTAAAAATAAACCGGATATTATCATTTTAAAAAGATAAAAAACATCGTCACATCCGGTCGTCGGTAATAAAAAATCCGAGAAAAAAAAATCTCGAAATGCTTAAACGGTAAAATAAAATACATTACGAAAAAAGGTTATAAACAACCCAAATAATAATTAATTATCTATACAAACAAACAAACAAACAAAAGAAAGATAATCCCTTGTCACGCTAACGTTAAAATCGTCGTTAAACGGGTTATTAATTAATTTATGTGTTATTAATTCGTCATTAAGGTTAACCATTTTCTATTTAATAATATTGGAAATTATTAAAATTCACAAGATGAGTGAGAGAGAGAGAGAGAGGGGGATATAGGGAGGGGGGAGAGAAAGAGGGAGAGAGAGAGAAAAGTGTTTCGATTTATAAATACATAATAAACTTATTTTAAGAGAAATTATATATATATATAAAATCGTCGTAAGCGACGACGGTTCATTACGTATTACGAAAATTATCGTTTTTGAATAGATTTATTATTATTATTATTATTATCATCATCATCATTATTCTTATTTAGAAAATTTTAACAACGATGACGTTAATTTCGATTTGAATAAACGTAATAAAACGTTGTTGGATGATTTTTTTTTTTTTTTTTTTATTTTAACGCGGGATATAATTTCTATTGATTTAGAGGGAAAAAAATTAAAATTTTCTGATTGGTTGATCGTTCGGTCGGTCTTAAAAAAAAATTTTTTTTTTTTTTTGCTATTTAAGTATCGTTTTGTATACGTGTATGTGTTTGTTTGTTTGTTTATTTATTTATTTTTGTTGGAATCGATATGATTTGTTTGTTTTCTAGGCGTGTTTTTTTATTTTATTTTATGTTTTGTATGCGTGGGTTTTATAGAAAAGGAAAAAGAAAAAAAAAGAAAGGAAAAAGGTGCGGCGGTTTTTAGCAAGTATTAATGAGAAAAAATTGTTGGCAGACGATAATCGGTTTTTTTTTTTTACTTTCTTTTGTTTTTGTTTCCGAAATTGGATGTTTAAGTGAGATGATCTCTTGGCTTTTTTGAAATGGGGTGAAAAATAAATTATCTCTATCTCTCTCTCTCTCGCTCTTTTTGTCTTACATTCATTTTTCACTCTCTTTTAGTCTTCTTTCTTTTTTTCTTTCTCTCTCTCTCTCTCTCTCTCTCTCTCTCTCTCTGTCAGACTTGCTTTCATTCTTCTTTTTCTCTTAATCTTTCTTTTTTTTTTTTTCTCTTTCTTTCTCTTAGTTTTACTTCCATTTTTCTTTTTCTTACAATCTTCTTCCTCTTTTTCTCTCTCAGTCTTTTTTATCTCTCTCTCTTACTCTTACTTCCATTTTTCTTTCTCTCACAACCTTTTTCCTCTTTTTCTCTATTAGTCTTCTTTCTTTTTTTCTTACTCTCCCCCATTCCTAATCTTTTTTCTTTCTTACTCTTCCCTCTTTTTGTCTTACTTTTATTATCTCTCTCTCTCTTAGTCTTACTTTTACTTATCTCTATTTCTTTGATTTCTTTTTATTTTTATCTTGATCTTTTTTTGTTTCTCTTTTTCTTTTCATGTTTCTTTACTATTTTTCGTCTCTCTTTTTCACAATCTTTCAAAATTTTTTTTTCTTTTTATTTTTCTATTTTCTTTCTTTCACTATTTCCCTACGACTAATTACATTTTTTTTTCCCTCATTTTCTCTTACAATCTTTTCCGTCTTTTTTCTTTCTCCTTGTCTTTCTTACATTTTCCCTTCATATTTTCTTTATTTTTATTTTTTTTCATCGTTTTCCATTCTTTTTTTTTTTTCTTTCTTTCTCTCTGTCATTCTTTTATGTCTTTTTTCCCCCTTGCTTTCTCCTTTCCCCTCACTCGAGTCATTATCACTTATACTTTTTATTGTTATTTATTATTATTATTATTATTATTATTATTATTATTATTATTACTATTATATTATTACTATTTTTTTCGCTTTAAAAAAAAAAAGAAGAAAAAAATTATTAAAAACTTTTAAAAAAGCTTCTTTTTTTCCCTTTTTTTATTACTTTTTCTTTTTTTTTTTTTTTTAAGAATTGAGATGAATTGAAGATCTTATTAAAAACTTATTTAATTTTTTTATTTTTATTAATAAAAAAAAAAAAAAGAAAATCATGTAATTTTCTCTCCCTCTCTCTCTCTCTTCTCTTTCTATCGACTTATTAGCTGTTATTATTATTATTATTATTATTATTATTATTATTATTATTATTATTATTATTATTATTATTATTATTACGTTTTGTTTATAATTTTGAAATACGAAACGAAATTAATTTTGCCCTGATTTTCGTATGTCACGTTTGAATTGTGTTCAGAACGCGAAGAAAATGGTTGGTTGGTTGGAAAATTTTTATATATGTTTGATTAACATTTAATCCTCTTACGTCTATCAATTCTTCTTCTTCTTCTTCCACGTTTCGGATAAAAAAAAGAATGGATTAGAAGAGAAAAAAAATGAAGCGGAAGGAATAGAAAAAAAATTCAACAATTTTTTTTTTTTTTGGAAAATTGATTTTATTAAAAATTTAAATCACGTATCAAATCAATTAGTAAATTCATTTAAACCGAAAAATAAATTTTGGGGGAAGGAGGAGGAGTAAGAGGAAGAGGGAAAAGGGCGAAAACAATTCCAGAAATTATTATTATTATTATTAATATCGTTTGATGAATAGGAAAAAAGTTTGTTTTCCTCTTTCGTTCGTTCGTTTTATTCATTCCCCCTTTTTTTTTTTTGTATTTTCTCGTATTTAAAGTTTTTACGTCACATTTTCTTCTTATTAAATCTCGTGAAAATTTTTTTTTTGTTTCCAAAAAAGCAGAAGAAGAGGAAGAAGAAGATGAACAACGCGTTCGTGATAAAATTTTGTAATATTAATGAATCGTGATAAACTGGATAAGAATGAATGAATTCGGAGAAATTTAAGGTTTTTCTTAGAAAACGATCCGTCGTTTCTTATTCCGTTTGGAAAATTTCATTGGATTTCAGAGAGAGTAGGGGGAAAGGGAAAGGGAGGCAAAAGAGTAAGTGAAGTGAAAGAAAGAGAGAGGGAGAGAGAAACAAAAGAGCAAGGAAAGTGAGGGGTAAAGAGCGAGAAACAGGGGGAGTGAAAAAGTGGAGAAATTGAAAGAAAGAAATAGAGAGAGAGAAAAAGATAGAAAGGCAATAGAGTAAAAAAAGTGAGAGAGGGAGAGAGATAGAGAGTCATGGAAGAGTAAGGGAAGTGGGAAAAAAAGAGAAAGAAATAGAAACAAAAGTTTGAAATTGAATGAAAGAAATAGAGAGAGAGAGAGAGAGACGAAAGAGTGAACTTTTTATCGTTGACAACAAATAATAAGCCGATTTTAATTTTTATAAACACCCGAAAAAGTTTTTTTTTTTTTTTTTTTTTTTTTTTGGGAAACCGCCTTAAACCGGATGTTACCGGAAGTGAACGGATGAGTTTATGTTTACATACATATTTGTAAAAAAAATTTCCAGTAATAAAATGGGGGGGGGAAAAATAATAATTAATTTTCCATATGTCGAAATCACTCCGTCGGTTAAAAAGTAATAAAGAAGAAAAATAACAAAAAATAAAAAAATTATGATGATAATTTCCGGTTTGTATTGTTCCGGAAAAACGGTTTCAGAAAATTTTTACGGTAAATTTGTTATTTATAATTTTTCATGAGGAAATCAAATCGATCGATTAACGGAAATAATATCATGTTGATGATTCCCGTTGGTCGTTTAATTTAACACCGATTCTAAAAATATAAAACAACAATGGCGAGTTGGCGTTATCCGGTCGCTAACATTGTTGTAAAGTTTGTTGTTTGTTTGTTTGTTTGTTTGTTTTTCAACAACAACAACAAAAAAGGAAAAAAATTTTATTTCCAGACGACTATGACGTAATAACTCGAAAAAATCCGTTTACACTCGAAAAGAAATATTAAAAACTTATTTATTATAAATAAGAAAATTTAATTTTTTTTTACTTTGCTATTGTTTGTTTGCTTGTTTGTTTTTGTTTGTTTGTTTTCGTGTTATTAACAAACTTCTTAGATTTGTGCAAACGTTTAAAAAAAAAAAAAAAAAAGAAAAAGAAAAATTAAAGAAAACGTGTAATTAGTCGTGTTAAACATCAATCAATATAAACTTTTCACGTGAAATTTAAATGGAATTAAATCATGTTGAAACGTGTAATTAATCATCGTTTGGATTTTAGTATTATTATTATTATTATTATCATCATCATCGCTTTTCATATGTCCGGAGTCTTTTCCGATGAATTCAAGGCCGTGTTTGTTTCGGAATTTTTTTTTTCCCTTTTATTTATAAAATTTTTTGTGATGATGCGAGATCGCTTGATAGAAACGCGATTTTTAGTTGAAATTGATAATCGTGTGAAACGTCGTGGCACGAGAAATTATTTCCGTTTTGTTTGTCGGCATTTCGATCGAGACAAAATCGCGAAATCTGGTATCAATGACGTAATACGAATTGAAATGAAGAGAATGTATCATTTTTTCTTAAGGCAAAGATTTATTCGTCTTTCGATTTTTTTAAATACCGGATATCCGGAAATAAAAACCCGGTTTCCGTTTCCGACAACATCAGAAATTCTAAACTCTCAATTTATTTTGTTTTTTTTTTCGGTTATGAAAATTTTGTAATTTTTTTCATTTTTTTTTTTTTTTTTTTGTATTATTCGAACGACTAATTTAAAAAAAAAAAAAATGAGGAAAAAATTGTCGTGGCATTAGATAAAAAAAATAATACAATAATAATCCGGGTTTCTTTTTCATTTTTCATTTTTTTTGGACTTGACGGCAAACGTCAGGAGATAAAAATTGTTTGTCGTCGTAACCGGCTATATATATATATATATAAAACTCAGAAAAATTTTATAAAAAACCGTTAATTACGCTGTCGCTTTAAGTCGTCTGCTGTTGTTAATTACTGCTCACGTGACTTTTTTATACGTTAGTTTAAAGCGAAAATTATTATCAAACCGTTCGAAAAATTTTCAATTTCGCGAGCGAAAATGCAACAAAAAAAAACAAGAGGGAGAGAGAAATTTAAGAGTGGAAAACTTTTTCCGAAATAATAATAATAATAATAATAATAATAATAATCACGTGACGATGCGAAATAACAAAAAATTAAATTTTTTTTACTTTAATCAATGATGATAGCGAAGTGTTAAAATTAAAAAAAAAAACGACGTTAATGACGTCACGACGTTTATCAATTTAAATTTTTACGTTAATAAAAACACTTAAAAAAAAAAAAATTTTTTTTTGTTTCGTTTTACCGGAAATGAAATTAAAAATTTCGTTAATTGATTTTATCCGGTTAAAACACGGGAAAACGTATTTTTCTCTTCAACCCGATAATGGACGACGTGAAATTTTTCTAAAAAAAAAAAATAAAAAAAAAATGGATTCTCGGAATTTTTTTTTAAAAGGATGAAAATAAATTTATTATTATTGTTATTACTAGGAATAATGAAAATTCAAGTGAGAAAAATAACCACGTTGGAATCCTTTTTCCCATCGTTTGATTTAATTTCACATTCCGGAAATCCCTTTATCCGAATGAAAACTTTTCCGGAAACGATTTAACATCAGTTATCGCAATCTTCACTTCCGGTTTTATTTTTTATTCGCACAATAATAATGATAATAACATTTTATGATTTTTTTGTTGGTTTTGGTTTTTTTCAGGCTTTTCAAATGTCACCGAATTGTAACGCAAATTTTCATTGTCCTACGACGGAAGATCCGATATTTGGATTTGCAGAAGATTCAACAACAACAACAATTCCATCCGGTTTGTCTGTCGTATCACCAGATAATTATTATCAACAAGAATCTGATAAAACCATCGCTAAATCCCCGACTGTAAGTTTTCTCTCTTTTCATATTTCTTTACTGTTTGTTGTTTGTCTTTCGGAAAAGATGTAAAAAAAAGGTGGTTTAAAATAAATGAAAATCGGTTGCGGCATCGTAAGAAAGAAAGAAAATCGGGAGAAGGGGAAGAAGGGGAGGAAAGTAAAAAAAAAATTTTCATACCATTAGGTGATGGACGATATGAAAAAAAAATTTTTATTTTAAAATAACGATAACAAATGGGGGGGGGGTATGGGAAAAAAATTTATCCGCCATTTTTTAATTTTTTTATTGGAAATTTTTTAAAATTATCGGGCGTGAAAGGAAGAGCTGGGGGGATGGGAAGGAAGTAGGAAATGAAAAAATTAGAAAAAAAAATATTTCAAGTTTTAATTTAGTCATCGTTAATGCCACGTCGTTTTTTTTCCGATAACCACGTTCATTCCATTAAAAAAAAAAAAATTGATCGGAACGGATTCGATGAAAAGTCCAACGTATGAATTAAATTTTAAAAAAAATAATAATAATGGAGCAGAAGAAAATTTTTTAATTTTTTTTATAAAGGTTAAATTTCGACGTTTCGATGTGGCAGCAGATTTTTTTTTTTTTTTTAAATAAGAGATATATGAAAAATAAGTCCGTAAATTAAATAAATTGCTTCCGTTTTTATTTTTTTTTTTTTTTTAACGTTGGTAACGTTAACTCTTTTTTTTTTTTTTAATTATGTTTTTTATTAAACGATTACGTCATTTCCGATTATTGTTAGCCCAACTTTTATTTTTATTATTATTATTATTATTATTATTATTATTATTATTATTATTATTATTATTATTATTATTATCATTATTAATTTTTTTTTTATTCGAGAAACATAAGCTTACGTTACGTAAATAATTTACATCAAAAAAAAAAAAAAGAAAAAAATTGGAAAGATGATGAAGAAGAAAATGGGGAGGGAGGGAAGGGAAAAAAATTATAATGATTTGACCTTTGACCTAAAAGAAAAAAAAATCGTTTTCCGGTTTTATTTCGTCTGCATCGTTTTCTCGTTTTTTATTATTATTTTTTTTGTTGTTTTTACATGGAAAAGTAGTAAAAGAAAAAAAAAAGAAAAAATTTAAATTGATTGTGTAAAATGTTATACAAGAATCACGTCGCATCTGCCCACGCGTTGACTTGGTTGATAAAAAAAATTTTTTTTTTTTTTTTTTTTGAAGTTGATGCGAAGGAAATAAAAAATGTCATAAAAGTTTTGGAGAAAAGGAAGGAAAAAAAAAGAAAGACAAAGATAAAAACGACGCACGCAAAATGAAGAGAGAAAGAAAAAGAAAGGAGAAAGAGAAGGGGGAAAGAGAGGAGGGAAAGGAGAGGGGCTTTAACTCAAAACGGAAATAAGGTCAAGGAATTCGATGGTCGTTAATGACACGAATTTTATCAACGCCGTGTTACATCTTTTACTCTTTCTCTCTCTCTCTCTCTCTCTCTCTCTTTCTCTTTCCATCTCTTTTTTGTTTGTTTGTTTGTTTGTTTGTTTTTCACCGTGAACAAAGATTGTTTCGAACCGAATAATTTTCGCATTCGAAAATGTCATCATCGTTATCATCATCAAAGTAAAAACGTAGGTCGTGACACGAGAGGACGCGCAACGTGTAACGATGGCCAGTTTTTTTCAAAAGTGGAAGAAGAAAAGAAATAACGAAATTCGTCGCGAGAATATTAACAAGCAAAAAATTTATTATTATTATTTAAATAATGATAATAATAATGATAATAATGGTGACATTTTCGAGTTTACCTTGAGAATCTCTTTTTTTTTTGTCATTTGACGCGTGCGACAAATTGTCGTCGACATATTACCTTGTTATAAACGGATAAAATCCTTAAAATTTCATCAAAAAAAAAATTTTGAAAGAGAAAAAAGCGCGCGAAAAAAAAACAAAACAATTTTTTTTTTTAAACCCTTCCGGTCATTATTTTTATTACTCTATGAATTTTTAAGTTTTTATTTCGAATTCCTCCCTTACAAAAAAAAAAAAAAAATATTAAAAAATTTTCACTTTAAAAAATTATTAATTTTATCATCATTACCATCATCGTTATCATCATCATCATCATCATCATCATCATCATCATTATTATTTATAAATAAAGTTTTAATTTAATTATAACGTCGATGAATGTTAAGTAGAAATTCAAAATGGAGGACAAAAAGGTATTTAAAAATTTTTTTATTTTTTTTTAAATTAATTATTTATTAAACCGAATTAATTATTTTACCGTAATCGTCAATTAAAAACAGTGGAGGAGAAGGAGGGGAGGGAAAAGAAAATAAAAAATAATTAAAAAATTTTAAATCGTTAAGTTGGCAACAATTTTTTTTTTTTTTTGCAAGTAATGAATGAGTCGAAGGAAATCACACCATTTTGATGAAACAAATGCAATAATATTGATGTTCGTGAGTGATGATACTAATAAACGGATACGGATGTTACGAAAAAGAAATTATGAATGATCGTGGCAGCAGACAGTAAAAAATTCTCATTTTTTTCTTTTTTTTTTGAAATTAAAATTTTTTTTCAACGCGTGTGTGACGCGATATTATTATTTTTCAAAATGGCGATATTGAATCAGAAAAGAAAACGTTAACCGGAACCGGAAATGAAACGAATCCTGGAAAATTTTTCGAAAAATTTTAAAATAAAATTTAAAAAATCGTAGTTTTAAAGGTAATATATTAAAAATCGAACGGAAACGTGCGCCAAAAAAAATTTTGCGCGTCATAGAGAAAATAAAATAATGATAATAATGATTAAGATTGTTATCATCGCATTTGAACTTTATCGACGTAAGGATAAAAAGGAAAATTTTTAAAATTTAATTTGAATCGTTTTGAGGTTTTATGTAAAATCAAATTTATTTCCGGTGGAAATTTCAAAAAAAAAAAAAAAAAACTCGTTCCGGCGAATGCGCGCTTTAAAAAGGATAATAATAATAATGATGGTGATATTATATTTGTAAATAATATTAGTTAAAAAAGGAAGAAGTCGTGGAAAAGTTTAAAAATAAAATAAAAAAAAAAGTTTTTTTTTATTTCCGGTCAAAAGAAAAGAAAAAATTATTTTTTCGGTTCGTTGATTGGATTCATTCAACCGTGAAATAAATTTGTTTTCCAGTAAAGAGAAAAACAAGAAAATAATATTTAAAAAAAAAAAAAATTTGTTTTACGAAACAAAAAGAGAGAGAGAGAGAGAGAGCGAGAGAGTGTGTGTGTGGGGAGGAGGGTAAGAAGTGGAGTGGAGAGGGATGATGTGCGCGATAAAAATAAGCGAAAAAGTTTTTTTTTTTATTTTTAAACTCTTGAGAAATTTCCATTGATCGAAAATAAAATTTTTTCGTTTATTTCCGTTTTCACGAAAGTTAAAAATTTTCTACCGTAAGTGTACAATAATGATAATAATAATAATAACTCTTTGTTCAGTTAAAAAAAAAAAAAATTTACGCACCTTTTCTTTTGTCAATTTTCTTCTGCCACGTTTCCAAACCGGAAACGATTTATTTTCATTTTTATAATTTTTTTTTCTCTGGTTTTCTCTCTTCTCGTTTTATTATTTTTTTCTTTAGAGTTTTTTTTTGATATATGACGTCACAATGACACCTCGCGATTGCGTAATAATAATAATAATAATAATTTAACGAGTCATTGAAACGTGAGATGGAAAAAAAGTAATGGCCGAAAATGATAATCGGAAAAGTTTGTTTGTAAAGAAATCGAAAATTTTTTTAATTTTTTATTTTTAACAATGAATTTAAAAATGTTTATCGAAAGCTTTGTCAATACACACACACTCTCTCTCTCTCTTTTCCCCTCTCTCCCTTTTTTTCTGTCAAACTCTGTCCGTCTGCTTCTCTCTCTCTCTCTCTCTCTCTCTCTCTCTCTCTCTCTCCCTCCCTCTCTCTCTCTCTCCCTCCCTCTCTCTATCTTTTTCTATCTATTTCTTTCAAATTCTCTCATTAGTCTCCCTTTTTCTCTCCCTTGCTTTCTCTCTCACTCTCTCAGGTCAAAAAAAAATGAAAACCCGTTAAGGTTTTTCCTTCCTTTTTTTTTCCTTTTTTTCCTGTTTCCCTTTCATCCTTTTTTTCTTTCCCGTTTTTTTTTTTTTTGTCTGACGTGGAAGGAAGATGATTCCCATTTGAATTTTTTTTTTTTTAAGCTTGAATTTTAAGCGCGAAACCTTTTTCATTATTATTATTATTTTTTTTTTTAAAAGAAAAAAAATTTACCGTCGTGTCGTTTGTTTGTTTGTTTGTCGTTGTTTTTGTTTTTTTTATTTTTTTTTACTTAGTTGATGACGAAAGGAAAAAAAAACGGTAACGTGAAAATAATAGTAGGAGGAGGAGAAGGAGGAGGTTGCTAATTTTTAAAACTCTAATTAGTGTAATTTAAACCGGAGGGAAAGAGGAGGGAGGGAAAAATAGAGAGGGGAAATGAAAATCTCACCTGTCGAGATGAGACTGAAAAATCTTGTTTACGTGTGCAGATTTTGAAAAAAGTTGAAATGTATGTATATCTCTGTCGCTCACTCTCTCTCTCTCTTTCTGTCTTTCACATTTTCATTTACCTCTCTCTCTCTCTCTCTCTTTGTCTTTCCTATCTATCTCTTTTTTTACTTTTTATTTTTTTCTAATTCTCCCGTCTCCATTTTTTTCTCTTTCTGTCATTGCCTCATTCAGTTTCTCTTTTATCTTTTTTTTTTTTTTCTTTCTCTCTCTCTCTCTCTCTCTTGCTCTTTATCACTTTTTTTACATCTTTCTTTCATACTCGTTTGAATAATATTTTTTCAGTCAAAAAAAAAATTTTCCAACTTTTCTTCTTTCCTTTTACGGATAAAAAAAAAAACGTTTTTTTTTCGTCTGCTGAAATTTTGAAAGGGATAATAACTTCCGGTGTATCGAACGGTAAAAAAAAAAAATTTTCTTTTTTAGCAAATTTTATCAATTTTCTCCAATTTTCACGTGATTTTTCACAAACAAACTTTTTTAAAATTTTTTTTCTTTTTTTTTACTTTGACCGCAAAATAAATAATAATAAAAATAATAAATACCGATGATCGGAATTACACAAATAGGAAAAAAAAAAATTGTCGTGGAGTTAGAATCTCGTTTTATTTATAATTTTTCAAAAAGTTTTTTTTTCTTCCTGACGTTTTAATATGAATGAGATTTTATTTATTTTAATATTACTCAAAAAAAAATTTTTTTTCCGTTTTGTTTTCTTTCGTGGAAGCAACCTTAAAAAGGATTCATTTTGTAAAATTTAATTCAATGTGAGAGACAGAGAGAGAGAGAGAATGAGATTTTTCTCAAGATAAAAAAAAAAAGGTGAGAGAGGGAGAAAGGGAGAGAATGATTAAAAATTAAAAGTAAAAAAAAAAAAAAAATTCAAAAGCGATAGAGAGAAAGAATAAAATAAAAAAATTTTTTTTTTTTTCATTCTCCTCCCACGTTTATATAATCAATCATTTCTTGCTCTTTTCAGGTGCTTAAAATGATTTTTAAAAAAATTACGAGAAAACTTTTTTTTTTTTTCTTTGTTTATCACGCCCACATTTCAAACCGAAAATTGATAGAAAAAAAAAAAAATTTTTTTTTGTTTTTATTTTAACGCCCCGTTGAAAATCGTTTTTCCCCCCCCGAGATAAACAATAAATTTTTTTGTTTGTTTTAATAAAAAAGTAAAAGTTAAAAAAACGTCTTTCATTTATACTTTTATTTATTTATTTATTTTTTTTCGTCTGCTTTTTGTTTTGTTTTCGTTGGTTTTTTTTTTTTTTTTTTTTTTTTTTTTAAAGGGGGGGAAAAAAAAAAATTTGTTAAATCGACCTAAAAATTTTCTTTTATACCCAAAAAATTTTTCTGTACAAACCCGATGAAAACACATCGAAAATAAGGATGATGATTAGGTTTTGAAAAATTGCGACGGGGAAATAAATAATAAAAAAAAAAAAAGTTAAAGACCCTTTTTTTTTTTTTTTTTAAACAAAAACAAATTTCCGTTCGGGTCATCACTTTTTCACGAAAAGACTTAAAAATCAATTGATATTTTTATTTTTTTTTTTTGAAGTTTCCGGAAATTTAATATCTCTCCCTTCCACCTTTCCCCCTTTTCCGGTTTAAAAAAAAAAAAACAACGGAAGTCAAAAAAAAATAAATAAATAAATAGAAAAATTTTTCTCATGATTTTAAATTTTCACCCGTCGTTTGTCTTTTTCTTTTTTTTCCTCCCTCTCTCTCCCTTTCTAATGCCACGACGAGAGTGCGATATAAGTCATCTTCACATCCGCTTTTTCACCGACTCGTCATCGTTTTATTTATTTATTTTTAATTTCGGCAAAAATAAAAAAAAAATTGCACATCCGGTTCGAATTAAATAAAATTTTTTTTGCGTTTGGAATATGATTCGTTGATCAAAAGTTTTTTTTTCGCGAAAAAAAAAAAAAAACCTCCTGGATCTTATCCAATATTATTATTAAAATAACCTCCAACTCGAGGTTTCAATTTTTGTTTTTGTTTTTTTTTTTTATTATTATTCGTTAATCGATTCTCGCGTATCGATAATCGAACTCGATCGTACGGGAAAAAAAAAAAATTTTTTTTTTTTATTCGATTTATATGAATCGTTAAGTTCGGTAGGAAAATTTGGTTGGGATTTTTTTTTTTTTTTTCAAAAATTTTCCCGCTTTTCTTTTTATAGTTTCCAACAAAAGATTTAAAATTTAAAAAGCGCGGGAAAAATTCAAATGAAAATTTAAAAAAATTAATAAAATGATGAAAAGATTTTTTTAAAAATATTTAATAGGTTTCGAAAAAAAAAAAAATTTTCATTTCCGGTTTTGATTATTATTATTAATTATTACGTCATGACAGGTAAAATAAAATTTTTTAATTTTTTCCTTTTTTTGCTTTTTTAATATTATTATTATTATTATTATTATTATTATTATTATTATTATTATTATTATTAAAAATTTTTTTTTTACTGCTTTTGAAGGGAAGAAAAAACGATGATGGGGGGTGGGTAGAGGCGAGAAGGGGGCAGGAATGGGGGGGAGAAATTCGTTATTTACGCGAATTTTTTGTGTAAAAATTAAAAATTAATTTCCTTTCGATTTTCACACTTCAATTTTTTTTTTTTTTTTTTTAAATTTTTAAATGAATCGAATGTGCAGTAATAATAATAATAATAATATTGATGATGATGATGATGATGATAATGATAATTTTTATATTCTAGGGTGAATCTCTGCCGAAGAAAAAGCTCACGAGAAACATGCCACTCAGACTAAGAATTGGAATCCGACGATTTTGTTCATCTTTCAGAGTAAGTTTTCAATTTTCTTTTCTTTTTTTTTTTCATCTTTCTTCCTTCCACGTCTTTTTTTTTTTTTTTTGTTTTCCACGTTTTTGGGAAAAATGAATGGATTAATTAATTAATGAACGAATTAATGACTTCGGTAATGATGATGTAGGGACGGAGAAGTCGAAAACGACGTAAAAACTTTACATGGCGGTTGAAAAAAGAATTTTTCTTCTCGCACCCCCGATCGATTTATTTCCTTTTCCGGTTTCTAAAATAACCTTTTTTTTTTTTTGTTACTTCCTGTTAAACTGCGTTTCTTTCCAACCGTCCTTTTTTTTGTTATTTTTTTTTCTTTTTATTTAAATTCGTATTTTTTAAATAAATAATAATAATGATAAAGATGACGATAATAAAAAACAGAAATAAATGGTAGAAAGTGGCACTAGCGATTATGGTTGTGGCGGGTTTTTTTTCCCCGTTAAATAAAAAATAATAAAATCATTATTGAATTTCATTCACGAATGCGAGCGAAACGCGGTAACGGATGATTGATTGTCGTGGTAGCAGATTGATAATAATTACAATTTATAATTCGGCAAGAGTTTTCCGATAAAATAATTCTTTTTTTTTTTTTTACGGTTGTATAATTTTTCGGAACGCCATTATAAAAATATATATATTAAAAATTCATTTGAAAATTTTTTTCACGATTTTTTTTAAAAATCCAATTTTTTTTTTTATTTTTTTAAAAAATCGATAATGGAGAGAGGGGAGGGGAGAGGAGGGGAGGGAAAAGAATGAGAGTACTACGATTGTATCGTTTGATGTTGCCAACTTTTTAAAAAATAAATAATAACGATAATAATAATAATAAATAATCACGAAAATGGAAAATAAAAAAAAAAAAAACAAATAAATTTCATCAACGCAAAACAATTTTTTTTTTTGGGGGAGAGGTCGAGAGGGGAAGGAAAGGGCGGAAGAAAGAATGGAAAAGATAAAAGAAAAAAAAAAAAAACAAAAACAAAAATCTCATCATTTTTTAAACGCGGGAAAGTTTTTTTTTTTTTTCCTGAAAGTTGTCACTCGCACGCGAAATTTTTCCTTTTCAAAATGCAAATCATGGAAATCAGCGTCGACGTCGTCGTCGTTGGCTGTTCGATAAAAAAACAAAAAAAATTCTGGAAACTGGAACTTTCTTATCGATAAATTATTATCACTTTTTAATTAATAAGTTATTTCATTACTCGAATGCACTTTTTTTTTCTTTACATGTTTTACAATTTTTTTAATTAGTTTAAAAATTAAAACGATTAAATTCATCAAGGATTTCTTTGTTTTTATTATATTAAAAAAAAAAAAAAGAAAAGTGAAATCGTTTTGTTTGTTTGTTTGCTTTTTACAACTTTACTGGATTTTTTCGCACCGATAAAAAAAAATTCTTCGTGATTAAATTTATTTTTATTTTTATTATTTAAAAAAAAAAGAAAAAGAATTTTAATTTAGAAAGTTGGCAAAACTGATTTTAAAAAAAAAGAAAAAAAAGTAAAAGAAAAATAAAAAGAAAAAAAAAAAAGTTTAAATTGTTGTTGTTTTCACGTTAAGATTTTAAAAGGAATTTTAAATTAAAAAAAAAAAACGGTTCCAAATTTTGAAATGTTTTTCTATGTACGAACGAAGGAAAAAAAAAAAAAATAAAGCAAAAGAAAAAAAAAACAATCAAATCAAATCAAACGCGATCAAAGATTTTGGAAGATTTAAAAAAAAAAAAAAAAAAAAAAAAAAAAAAGAAATGATAAAGAGAGAAAAAGAAAAAAACTAAAAAATAAAAACAAAATGTCGGACGCGGAGAGTAATTTTAAATTAAATTTTATTCGTTCAAATTTTTTTCGTTCGTTCAATCATTTATTCAATCAGTCAATCAATCAATCAAACAATCGTTCGTTCTTTTGTTTGTTTGTTCGTTCATTCTTTCATTCAATCATTCGTTTTTTGTTTCCTTCATTATATCATTCATTCGTTCGTTCATTCAATCAATCAATCAGTCAATCGTTTGTTCATTCATTCATTCGTTCGTTCATTCTTTCATTCATTCAATCATTCATTCGTTGTTGCTCAC
>NW_002987095.1:169600-270279 GCF_000006295.1 Pediculus humanus corporis
TTTCCCATTCCTCCCTCACTCCCTCCCTTTCCCCCTCGTAATTAATTTTTAATTAATAATATCCGTTATATTTGTGATTTTAATAAAATTTAATTATTTAAAAAATTTTTTTGAGTTTTTTTTTAATAAAATCGAAAACGTTTATTTATTTATTAAATTAAGTTTATTAATCGGTAAAAAAAAAAAAACGTGAAACGATGATTAAAATAAATACATAAATTATTTTTTTTCATTTCGAATATTAATAATAAATAAATAATTAATTTACCGTGAATTCACGGAATTGTAAAAAAAAAAAAATGTAAATATGTATATATAGTTAATTATTATTATTAATATTTTTTTAAATGAATGAAAATAATCGTCGTGGAAGGAGAACACGTTTAATTTTTAAACATTGTTAAATTATTAATATTATTACTATTAATATGAATGAATGAAAAAAAATTAAAAATATGGGAAAATATTTTTTTTTTTATTTCGAATCGGAAAATTTTATGACGATGATAATGATGATGATGATGAAACTTGTACAACTAAAACTACAAACCGTAACAAAGACGTCCAACGACAAACAGAAAATAAACGACAAACCGTGACAATTTATCGAATTTAAAAATAATCGATTATGTGTAGGGATTAAAATGAAAAATATTATTTCGGGGTCGTTCGTGGAAGCAGCGCGGAAATCCTTGCCACGATTTTAAACGGCAAAAATAATGTCAAAAAAAAATGGCGTGACATAAGATGATCGACAAAATGATTTTTTTAAAAATCTACGGTTATTTAAAATTGTCGAAGGATTTCGTAGTAAATTGAAGGGAATTTTGTCGCATTCTGGTCAAAAGCTTCATGACGCTGTAATACAATAATAATAATAATAATAATACTATTAGATAAATTCCAGTTTTCGATTTCGATAAGGAAAGTTACACATATATAAAAATCGTTTATTGTTTTCATTCAATCAGTCAATCAATCAATCATTCATTCGTTCGTGCTAAAAAAAACGGGTAAAAATATTACCGGATATCTGTGTGCGTGTGCGCGTGTGCGTGTTATTATAGCGCTATATAACCGCCTAATAATTTATAGTAAGAAAAAATGGCCGCCGCCACTGCTGCCAAAATCGGAAAGAATTTAAAATGGCGGATTAAATTTTAAATTTATACATTTATTATTATTATTATTATTAATTTTTATCCATTTATATTATTTTCTTAACGACCTTATTTATTTATTTATTTAAAATTTGTTTTTTTTTTTTTTTGATGACGTAATAAAAATAAAAAAAATTGTAAACGACTTAATCCGCGATCGGATATAATTTATCTGGGGTCTCGATAATAAAAACTCGTTTTAATTAATTATTTTAATAATGAATTTAATTGTTTCCTATTAATAACAATATTATTATTATTATTATCATCATCATTATTTATTTAGAGTGATTAATAATATAGAAATTTCTAGAAAAAAATTTCCCGCAAAAATTTTGAGTTTTAAAAAAAAAAAAAAATCTTGAAAATACCAAATCAGAATGAAACGAACGTGAAATTGAATGAATTTTTTTTTTTGGGGGGAGGGACGAGTGGAGGGCGGGTAGTTTAAAGGGTTGTAGGGGAGGGTGTAGGGAGGGGGGCAAACACAATCTTCACGTAAATTTTATTGTAATTTATCGCGAAAATAATTAATAATTACGATGAGTGAGGGGAAATTAATATTTAGTTTATGTAATTTCGGAACAACCAGGAAAAAAATGATGATGATAATGATAATTGATAATCGCAGAAAGGATTTTTTTTTTTAATTATTTAAATCTCTCATTAAATCGTAAATTAATCCGATGATTTAAAATCAGGATGAGAGAGAGAGAGAGGGGGAGAGATTTAACGGATGTTTAAACATATGAAACCGGTCCTGATTTTACGAAACGTTGGAGAAAAACAAAAAAAAAACGTTTTCGTTTTTGTTTTTGTTTTTTTTATTTTCAAAATGGAAAATTTTTGAAAATGTTATTGTTTTTATAAGAGGAAGGAAAATTTCCTCGAGGGACGACGAAAAGGTAACGGCGGTCGGTTGTTCGGTTGTATTTTAATTGGTTTAGAAAATTCTAGAAAATTTTATGTATATACGATTCGTTTTCATTTGATTCTCGTTTACCCGTACGATTTTCTCATCGTTTTTTTTTTTTTTTTTTTTTTTTTTTTTTTTAATTTTCATTGCCAACTTAATTTCATATCGGCGTAGCCAACTTAAATTTTTTTTAAAATTTTTTTCTTACAGGATAGATGGAGAAAATTTACGTGTCGGAGAATTCACGGATTAAAATGCAACAACGCTTCGGGGTCTCAAAATAAATGTCCAGAAAGTGGAAATTCAAAATCGTCACTGGATTCTCCTTCCCCGTCGTCAAATTGTTGCCCAATTTTTTCTGCAATAGATCCAACGTTGCCTTTTCATTATCGGGTAAGTTTAAATTATTACTATTAATATTATTATCATTATTAATATTTTTTTTTATTCGAAACCTCTTCGCTTTCATTCCATTTCATTTCATTTCATTTTTGAATGAGTAATTTTTTTAAAAATGGCAAAATTATCCGCCGAGCTCTTCTTTAATAACTTATTATTTTTAATAAAAAAAAAAAAAAAATGTAAATTTGACAACGCCGCATTTTTATTTTTTTCCCCCCCTCCCCGAAAAGAGTCATTACGATGACATTCATTCCCGTTAATTGGCATTTTACTTAATTGCACGATTGTATATTTTTTCCGTTTTTTTTTTTTTCCATACTCATACTCATACTTGTGTGGATTTCTTCTGCCACGTCATAAAAAAAAATACGTTATTTAGTAATGGTAAAATAAACAAAATACGCGCGCACCCACACACACACGCGGATATAAAAATGATAAGCCGATTGCTTTCTCATAAACTGAAATCATTAAAAAAAAAAAAAAAAAAAAATTTCAATTAAGTTTGTCTTGTTTGTTGGTTGGTTTGTTTGTTTGTCAAAGCTTCTAAATCTTTGTCTTCCTCCCTCTCTCTCTCTCCCTCTCTCTCTCTCTCATTCTTTTTCTCATTCACTTTCATTTTCTTTTTTTTTTTTTATTTTTCTCTTCGTTCATTTATTTATTTATTTTTTTTGTTGTTTTACAAAAGAACTACGACCGGAAATGTTGAAAGCAGACGACAAATTTTTTATTCTTAATATATATATATATATATATATATATATATGACGACGAGTGATTTTGAAATAATATTAATAATAATTTATTAGAACGGGAGAGGGAGGGGGTGGTGGGAGGAGAAGGGAAAATATTTTTTTTTTTTTTTATTCTTTTCTTATTCGCCTTACGAACGAATTCATCTCCGTAATGAATTACATACAATAACGATAATAATAATAAGTAATGAATATTGTATGTAAATGTTGGGGGAGGAGAAGGGGGGAAGGCGATGATAACCAATCAATTATTTTATGCAAATGTGTTAATAATAAATTGAATTTGGAATCGTCTAAACGATTTCCGTTTTTTTTTCTTTTTCTTTTTTACCTGAAAACGTTCGTTCGATATAAATCGTCTCTTATCATCCTTAAGGATATAATCAAATTTTCAAGAGAGTGAGAGAGTGAGAGAGTGAGAGAGAAAAAGATTATTTAAATATATTCTGGAGAATTTGTCGTTTTAGAAAAAAAAAAAAAGGCGGCAATAACGTTTTCCTATCCATTTATTATTATTATTATTATTATTATTATTATTATTATTCTCATTTATTTAACCCGTTTGAGACTCTTGAAAACTTTGAACGTTTTTTTTTTTTTTTTTTTTTTTTTATCGTTTCTATCGTTTGTCGTCTTGGCGCGTTCATTTTTATACCGAACGTTCGTCGCGTTTGAATAAATTTTTAAACGACGTTCACAAAAGTGAAATTATCATTTTTTTTCCCCCCCTTTCCCCTTCCCCTCTCCCGGTTTTAAAAGAAATCACTTATTCTCCAGTCAGTATTTCTCCAGCGACGAATAAAAAAAAATGTCGACTCGTCACGTTGGGTTGTAATAAAACGATAAGAAAAAAATTTTTTTTTTTTTTTTTTTTAACTTAAGATTTAAATGTGTTATGTTGGCAGCCTTGTTTTTTTTAATATAAATTTCTTATGTGAACATTCTTGAATGAAAATAAAGATGTCGAAATATATTTTTCATTTTATTCGGAAAAAAGGGAATTTGGCTTTGGGGTTAAAAAAAAAAAAAAAAAAATTCGAAAAAAAGATTTTTTTTCCCTTTTGGCCTCCGGATGACGAGGGGAGGTGGGAGTGGGGGGTTGGGGGAGGGGGAATAAGGGATGATGAAAAGGGTTAAAATATGAAAAATATATTTCGATGTTTTTTTCTTCTCCTTTTTGTTTTTTTTTTTTTTTTGGAAAAAGCAAGTGGGTGAGATTACTTGAAGAATTTTTTTTTTTTTTTTTTAAAAAATATGTTGGAAAACTTTTTCCTTCTCTACGAAACGGAAAATTTTACTATTATTATTATTATTATTATTATTACTATTATTACTACGACATTTTAAATAATAAATAAAATGATGGAAAAATTTTTTTTTAGAAAAGAAAAGTCTTATTAGAAGAGTTTTGAAAATTTTCATTTTGATTTTCAACTTTGATATCCAAGGAAATAAGAAAGAAAAAAGAAAACAAAAATTTTTTTTTTTTCGCGGATAAATTTCGATACCCCCCCCTCCCTTCATGCTTCTTCCCACCCACCTCTTTTTTAATTTTCACGGTCTATTAATTTTATTCGTAGGAAAATTTTGTGAATGAAAATATATATATATATAAATAAAATCGATCCTAACTTTTACTTTCTTTTTGTTTTCATCCGTGACGTCACGAATTTAAAACCGTTAGAAATATTATTCTCTATTATTATTATTATTATTATTATTGTCATGTTTTTAAAATCTGGTTGTCGTTTGTTTGTTTTTTTGTTTGTTTAAATTTACAAATGTATGAAACATGCGATGGTTACGAAACACCAAAAGACGTTTTTTTTTTTTTTTTTGAAAGAAAAATAAAAATTCCAGTTATGAGAATGTTTTGGAAAAAGGAAGAGAGAGAGAGATAGAAAGAGAGAAAAAGAGAAAAGAGGAAAATTTTTTTAAAAAAAAAAAAAAACGTCCATTTATTTGGGGAAAAAAAAAAAATTTTTTTTCCTCCCGATAGATTTGTCATTTTTGACCCTATCATATAAAAATTTCAAGTTTAAATTAGAAATGGATTTTCTTTGGCAAGGATTTAATGGGATTTCCTCTCTCTTTCTTTTTCCTTTTTTCTCTTTTCATTATCATTTTCACATGTGTTGGTCAAGGACGAAACAGAAAGAGAGAAACAGAGAAAGAGAGAGAGAGAAAGTCGAATTTTATCTCGTGAGACAAGGATGAATGCAATGCATGTTGTACGGTGTTTTTAAAAAAAAAAAAAAAATATCCTTTGATTTTTTCTTCTTCTCGTTTTCATTCACCTCCCCGCCCCTCCTCCACGCCCTTTCCCCTCCATCTATCCCAGAGATGAAAGTGATCATTGAAAAAAAATAAATTAATGACGTCAATTATGACGTCACTTGACATTTAGTTTTTTCAATTCAAGCGTAAAATAAGTGAAAAAAAAAAAAAATTTTTTTTTGTTTTGTTTTGTTTTTCAATTCATTCTTTTTCCATTTATTATTATTATTATTATTATTATTATTATTATCATTTAATTGAAAAATAATTTCCTTATTTCTCTCCATTATATTTTATCGATTTATTATTTGAAATCGTTCGTTCGACCGGAAATAAATACTAATACTAATAATAATAATAATAATAATAATAATAAAAGTTAATTTAATTTATCAGTTAATGAATTTATCGTTATTATTATTATTATTATCATTATTATTATTATTTTATGAGGTGTTATCATTGTTTTGTTTGTTCTGTTCCAGTGGATAATGGTCGTTTCCATGGCCGTTCTCTACAATCTTATATTCGTTTTGGGTAGAGCAGTTTTTTGGGAATTAAACAACGCCGTGCCTCATTTATGGTGGTTCTTAGATTATACAAGTGACGCCATTTATTTAATAGATACAATAATACACGCTCACGAAGGTAAGTTCCGACGCCATTTTGTTTTTTTTTCATTTACCGCGCACGCGCGATGACGACAACAACAACGCGTTTCCGTCACGTATTTAAATAAAAAACAACAAACTCTGGTATAATATTGAAAATTATATCACGATAAAGTATACTTTAAAATCTAAAAATTTACATAGAAAAGGTTTTCTTCAAACAAAAAAAAAAAAAAAAGAAAAAATCCTTTTTACGAATTCCGTTTGGATAAATTATCATTTCGTGAAAATTTCACGTAAGTAAACGCATTCCCATTAAAACAAAACCTTTATTTTTTTTAGAATTTTAAAATACGGCTTCATATGAAATTCTCGTTAAAAAAAAAAATTCTGATTCCACGATTTTTAAATGGAGTTAAATTAATGATTTATATTTGAAAAACTCGTTAATGAAAATTCTCGGAACCGGTTTGTGAAAAAAAAATTTTATTAGTGAAATGTGAAACTGGAATCGAGAGAGAGAGAGAAAAGGGAGAGAATGGAGACGTAAGAGAAAGAGGAGAGAAGGGAGAAACGGGAAGAGAGAGGGAAAAAGAAATTAATAGAGCTAGAGACAAGAAAGAGACAAAGAATAAGTGAGAGAGAACGACAGAGAAAAAGAGAAACAAACAGACAAAAAGAGAAACAAAGAGAAAAAGAGAGAAAAACAGAAAGACAATGAGTAAAAGTCGGAAATAAGTTAGAGAAAGAGAGAAACAGAAAGAGAGAGAGAGAGAAAGTTAAAAAGAATAAAAGAAAATGAAAGAAAAAGAGAAAGAAAGAAACAAAGACAAAAAAAGAGAGAAAAACAGAAAGACAAAGAGTAAAAAAGAGTAAAAGTCGGAAATAAGTTAGAGAGAGAGAGAAAGGTAAGAGAAAAAGAAAGAAAGACAGAAAAAAAGAGAAATAGAGAAAGAGAAAAAGGTAAAGAAAGAGAAAAAAAAGAGAAAGTGATAGAGAAAAGAGAAAAAAAGAAAAAAGTAAAAAAGTAATAGAGAAATAAAGAGAGAGAAAGAGAAAAATAGAGAAAAAGAAATAAAGAGAGAGAGAATAAAATTCGGTGGACAAATATTTTCGTTTCTTTTTTCCAGTAAATTATTCAAAAGGTTTGATTACGTTCAGAAAAACAAAAAAAAAAAAATTTTTTTTCTTTCCATTTAAAATACAAGATGGCGTAAATTTAAACATCCGATTAACTCAAATCGAATTAAATTTAAATTAAAAAAAATTGTTGCCAGAATTTTATTTTATTTTATTGGCACGCGCGTCGTCGACGAACAATTTAAAACAAATTATTATTATTATTATTTTATTATTATTTATGAAGCGTCGTCTGGAATATTCATTAATTTTTTTATTGACTGGAAAAAAAATTTTTTTTTTTTTACTGCAATTTTTTACTCCTCGATTAATTTTTTGTTATTATTATTATTATTTTCGATACGTGACGAAAAGAGGTGGGGGGCGGAGGGGAAGGGTAAAGCGGAAACGAACGAAACTTTCCATATCCGGTTATCGCGATATTTTTTTTTTTTCCAATAACTCCGAATCGTTTTTTTACGTATTCGTACGCATCCCACGGGACGAAAACGTGAAAGAAAAAAAATCGTAATTAAATTATTCCCACGGGATTTTCTTTTTTCTGTAACCCCCCCTTTAATTACGTAATAATAATAATAATTACATACGGAAAAATAAATGAAGTTAAAACTGAACAAATAAAATAAATAAAAAAAAAAAAACGTGAAAAAAAACGACAAAAATAAAAACGGAAATGCGTTTTTTTTAATAAAAAAAAAATTAAAAAGGATTTTAAGAGGGCGGTGAAAGGAAGGGGGACCTCATACTAGGAAAGAGGAAGGGATAAAGAAGGGGTTAAAGGAAATGGAAAAAAAAAAACTTTTTACACTTAATTAAATAAAAGCGATGAAAGTTTTAATTAGCATGAGAAAAAAAAAAGAAAATCTTTCGTGTGTGAATTTTTGCAAACGGTGTAAAAAAAAAAAGAAAAAAAATGGCGCGCAACCGACATTTTCAAATTTTTTTTAAAAATTATGATAAGTGAGAAGGATAGAAAAGGTATTTAAAAAAAAAAAACGTGAATAAAATGAATCCTTCGGGATGATTGATTCAAAATGATGAAAAAAGAAAATTAACGAAATAATTACTGTGGTGATAAAAGTCAAAAGAAGTGGGGGTGGAAGGGGCGAAAAGGGCGGAAGGGAAAGTGGGGGGAAATGATAAAAAGTAATAATTAAGGTTAACGTGGTGTCGTTATCGTTATCGTCGTCGTTTAATTTTTTGTTTTTTGAAGTTTTATTAGTGGGGGGGGTAATAATAATATTATTTAAATAATTTATTACGGTAATAAATAAAATTAATTGTTTTTTCCCACCGTAAATATTAAAAAAAAAAAAAAAATATTTATTTGCTATCGGCGGCGGCGTCGGCGTCGGCGGGTAAGTTAAGCACAAACAAGACAAAAAATTACGGTTTTTAAATTTTTTCCTTTTTTCCTTTTTTTTTTTTTTCTTTTAATACATTTTTATTATTTCTTTTCCTTTTTTTTCCTTTTTTTAAATGGTCAAAGGTTTTTTTTTTTTTTTTTTATTTTTTATTTTTTAATTATTTTCCTTTGATGTCATTACGTAATTTTATTTTTGTTTACTATTTTCTTTAAAATTTTTTTTTCCTTTTTTCCTTTTTCCTTTTTTCCTTTTTCCTTTTTCCTTTTTTCCTTTTTCCTTTTTTCCTTTTCGGTTTCTTTTACTTACTCTCTTTTTTTTTTTTTTTTTTTTTTTTACAACACATTTCGGTCTCGTTTAATTTAATTTCTTATTCCCTCTCCCTTTCCTTCCTTTTCCCCTTCTCTCTCTCTCTCTTTTCTCTCCCCTTTTTAATTTTGACTCCGTGAAAATTTTTAAAGTCACGTATGGAAGTTTAAAAAAAAAAAAAAAAATGAAAAAACATGCCTGGAATTTTTTGTTGTTTCCAAAACATTTCACGATGAAAATTTTTTTAATGGGAATAATAAAAGAAAAAAAAAAAAAGAAATTTTGTTTTTAATTAGAACAGAGACATTTATCGGAAATGATTTTAATTAAAATTTTATTTCAACCAATCAGAGTTTACTGTTGGCGTTATCTCATTGGTCGATCGTTGAGTCCTTACGATTTTTTTTCTTTAATGAATTAATTCGTGAATTAAACGGATTTTCGAATTGTAAAAAATTATTATTATTATTATTATTATTATTATTATTATTATTATTATTATTAATGTTGCAGATGCAATCTTTCTGCTAAAAATAGTAGACAAAGTTTAAAATTAGTAGTAGTGGTAGTAGTGCAAGACGAAGTTGAAAAGTTTTTTTTTTTAAAAAAAGTTTTCCGAAACTTGAAAGATTCGAATCGAATACTCTTGGGAAAAAAAAAAGAAAAATGAAAATTTAACTTAAGGGAAAACTAAGAAACCGCATTTACTACGCTTTCCCTTCCCCTTCTTCCCACTCCCCCTCAAAAAAAAAAATCAGGAGTAAGTAGTAATAAATATAAAATAAAAAAGTTTCTTTCTTGTCTGGCACGAGTTTTTTTTTAAAACACAGGTTTGCCAAATTATTTAAAAAAAAAAAAAAAAAATTAAATATTTTTTTTTTATGGAAAAGTTTGCCAAAAAAAAAATCGTTAATTGATAATTAATAATAATAAAAATTCATTATTATTATTATTATTATTATGCAACCGATTTTTTTTCGTTCGAACGTGATAAAATTTTTTACAATATTGTTTGTTAATGACAACAACCAAAAGAGAAAACAAACGATTCGAATAAGATTAAATAAAAAAAAAAAAAAATCCTTGACCGAAATTTTAATTTTTTTTTTTTTTTTAAGGTTTGTAATCGTGATTCGATTAAATTCGATTAAATTCGAATTTTTTTAATTTAATGTTTTTTAAATGCTAATTTATTATTTTGACCTAAAATTTAATTAAGCCAAAAATCGTTTTTTTATTTATATAAAATTTATTCAAATTTTTTTTTTTTTTTTATTTCGTCTGCTTTATTTTAATTTATAAAACGAGAAAAAAACGCGGGAAAATTTCGGAAAGAAATTTTCAACGTAAAAAATACACGCAAATATGTTAGAAATAATTATTTTTATTGAATTTTTATATTTAGCTTACGACCGAGAAAAAGAAAATTTTTTAAATTGAATTTTAATGTTTAACTTACGGTCAAATTTTTTTTTATTTTCTCTGTCGTCTTAATTTTTTTTCGTCTTTTTTTTCTTTTATTAACAATTTTACGCTTTTACAAAAGTCTAAAAAAAAAAATTTTCTCATTCGTTTATCTGCAAAGCCGTAAAAAAAAAAAAAAAAAAAATTTTCTTTTTATTTTTCCAGATGATAATAAAAAAACGACAAGAAAAATTTTTTTTTTTTTTTCTCAAAAGGCAATAAATATTTTCCGACATTAAAATTATTAAAGATTTATTGATTGGATAGTTTTTTTTTTTATTCGTAAGAAAGAGACAGAGAGAGAAAGAAAGAAAGAAAATTTTTTTTTTTTAAAAGAAAATAATCGTAAATCAATTTTTAAACCGTTTAAAGTTTCCCCCTCCCCCCATTTCGTCATTTGAAAAATAATCGTAATGACAGAACAAAATAAAAACGTTTCCGATATTTACTAATTTTAAGTTGGTAATACTGTTTTTGTTCATTATGAAAAAATTGGCGCGTAAATTCGAAATCGTTTTTAAATTTTAACCGAATCTCCGTCGTACGTTAAATTATCGATCGATTTAATCGGTTTGACCGATTTAACCTTGAAAATTGATAAGAGAAAAAAAAAATGGCCGAATTGATAGGAAAAATAATTTTTTTTTTTTACTACCGAGAAAATTTTGCAAACAAACAAACAAAAAAAAAAAGGAAAAATTCGTGTTTGTTTAAGTAAGTAATAAAACATAAAAGGAAAAAAAAAAATATGGCGGTCAATAAATGACACACCCGGTTAAATCAACATTAAAAAAAATTTATATAAGCGAAACACCTTTCTTTCTTGGAATCGAGTCTGTCTCGTTTTTTTGTCGGGGGGGTCGGGGGGTTGGGGGTCGTTTCCGCCCGTTTTCGTATTAATCCGAAGAATCAATTTTTTTTTTTTTTTTTTTTTTTTTTTTCAGGCTATTTGGAACAAGGTTTGTTGGTCAACGATTCGAGAAAACTTCGTAAACATTACGTATCGACCGGAAGATGGAAAACGGATATGTTGAGTTTGTTACCGACGGATATAGCTTATTATTGGTGGTCGCCGCAGAATTGTATGGGAAAAGTACCGTGTCCGGTCATCGTGAGAGTTAATCGTTTGTTTAGAGTTCCACGTTTGGGTGAGTTTTTCGATCGTACGGAAACCGGAACCGGATATCCAAACGCTTTTCGAATATGTAAGGTACGATAAAAATTTCCTTTCGTAGGCAATAAATTTTCCGTTTCTTAACTTCACCAATAAAAATCAATTTTTTTTTTTTTATTTTAATAAACAGGTCGTGCTCGCCATATTGGTGCTCATACATTGGAACGCGTGTTTTTATTTTGCTATCAGTTACGTCATAGGTTTCGGTACCGATAATTGGGTTTACAATACTAAAGGACCGAAAAACAGCACATTGACGAGGCAGTACATTTATAGTTTTTATTGGTCGACGTTGACTCTAACGACCATAGGTAATTTTTCGTTTCCGGAAAGAAGAAGGAAGGAAATTCGACGTTATTACGATTTTAAAAAGGAAATTTTTTTTTTTTGTTGTTGCAGGTGAAACTCCGCAACCGGAAAACGATGCCGAATATCTTTTCGTCGTGGCAGATTTTCTAGCTGGAGTTTTGATATTTGCAACAATTGTCGGTAACATCGGAAGCATGATAAGCAACATGAATTTGGCGAGAGTCGATTTTCAAAATCGTATGGACGGGGTCAAACAGTACATGACCTTTCGTAAAGTATCCAAAGATTTAGAAGCGAGAGTTATTCGATGGTTTGCTTACACGTGGGCGAACAAACAGGTATTTAAACGTGATTTATTATTATTCTAGTGACACGTTCGTTTTTTTTTTTTTTTTTTTTTTTTTTTTTTGGAATAATGAAGTAAATTAAAAGTGTGAGGGAGAGAGGAAAGAGAGAGAGAGAGATGACGTAAAATGATACCGATTTTTTTTTGACTTTTCAAATAGGCATTAGACGAAGATAGAGTACTTGCCGCACTTCCGGATAAATTAAAAGCGGAAATAGCAATTCACGTTCATTTGGACACACTTAAACAAGTTCAAATATTTCAAGATTGCGAACCTGGTTTACTGGAAGAATTAGTTTTAAAACTTCGACTCCAGGTATTTTATTAAATTTTTTTTTTTCGTTAATTTTTGATTTTTTTTTTTTTTTGGGGGGGGGGGGGAAAATTAATTTTTCTTTTTTTCTTTTTTTTTTTTTGTTTCGTTCGCCATTTTTTTTTTTTATATTCCCTCATAATTTTTTTTTTTTTCTTTTTCCACATCATTAAATTTATCCCGGATAAATTTTTGAGATTATTTTTTGTTATTAACGGTTTTTTTTTTTTTTTTTGATTTGAACCGGTTTACGATTCATTAGATTTTTTTTTTTTCTTCTTCCTTTTTTTACCGTATTTCCGTTTCCCTTTCTTTTATCTCTCTCTTTCTCTCTTTCGTTTTTTCATTTCGTTTTGATTGGTTCGTTTGGTTCGGATTTGTGATTCATGGAAACTCATTAAAACGTTTTTCTTTTTACTTTACGTTTTTTTTTTTTTAATGTTTATTTACTTTCTCAAATTATTATTATTATCATTATTATTATTATTATTATTATTATTATTATTATTATTATTATTATTATTATTATTATTATTACTGTACGCAGTATTGGATAAATTCATGTAAGAATCGAACGGGAATGCATCGAACGGTTTATCCGACGTGTATTCATACATGTAAAAGTTAAAAAATCATCGAAGCGTCGTACGATTGACGTAAACGAACGTTTATAATAATAATGATGATGATGATGATGATAAATCGAACGTTTTGTTTTGACATAAGCCAACTATGATGAATGAATGAATTTTCTCTCTCTCTCTCTCTCTCTCTCTCTCTCTCTTTTCTACATGAATAAAATTGTTATGAAATTGAAAAAAAAAAAAAAAAAAAAAAAAAAACAGAAAAAACCGGATGAAGGTCAAAATTAATTAAATTGCAATTTTTTTCGTGGAAATAGAAAAAACAAAAAAAAAAAAAACGTTTTTTTTTTTATATTCGTTAATAATTTAATTTCGAATAATAAAAAAAATTATTCAAATAATAATAATTATTATTATGATTTTTTTTTTAAAAAGAAAAGGATTCATTAAAAATATTAATTAAATTATTTAGTTTCTATTACCACGACGCACTCGACAACAACAACAACAAAAAAAAAATATTAATGAGAATTTTTTTATTATTCATTAATTAAAATAAATAAATGGCATAAATTATTATTTATTAACTAAATAAAAATAATAATTAAAAATATATATAAATGAAGTGTTTTTTTTTTGTTTTTTTTTTTATTATTTTTTTTTTTTTTGTTTCCAATGAGTCATCACAATCAATATGGCGAGTTATTAATTATTTATTTATTATTTTAATGAATTCAATGTCTTGACTTTGATTTACCCTTTATCAAAAAAAAAAAATAAAATAAAATAAATAAATAAATTCTCGAATGAATGATCCAGGAAACGGAAACTAGGTGGAAGGAGGGAAAGAGAAAGAGAGAGAGAGAGAGAGAGAAAAGGGGAAAGAGAGAGATAAAATTGGGAATAACGTCGGTCAGCCTTTTTACATAAAAAAAAAAAAAAAATAAGAACCGACGATAAGACCCGCGAAACCCCCCCCCCCCAAAAAAAAAAAAAACAATTGCGGTGATGATAATAATAATAATGATAATGATGACAATAATAATAATTAAAGTGGAAAAGACGAAAACAAACAAAAACAAAATGGCGGTTAAGTTTGATTTTGTCGTATGAAAATAAAGAAGCAAAAGACATTTTAAAAACAATAATAATAATAATAATGATGATGGTGACGATGACGACGATGATGATGATGATGATGATGATGATGATGATGATGATGATGATGATGATGATGATGATGATAATAATTAAAAATATTCCCGGTAAAAAAAAAATTAAATGGAATATAAAGTTAATTTAAAAAGTTTTTTCTTTGATAAATTACGATGGATTTCAGGTTTTTTACCTTTTTTTTTTCTTTTGATAATGTCACTTATCATAAACGTTGTTTGTTGTTATCAGTTATCAATGAAAATTGTTTTCGGAAATGTTTTTTTTTTTTTTTTTTTACTACGTCATCACCGATGCGTGTGCGGGTTGGTGGTGGAAAAAGGGAATGTTTAACACGACCTATTTTACAATAATTAATTTATTAAATTTTGCTGACACGATATTAATACTAATAATAATTTCATTTAAGAAACGTGTCAAAAGAAAGTGAAAGAGAGAGAGTGGGAGGTGTGGGGGGGGAAGGAAAAAGAATTGGGTTTCGGTTGTTAAAATCATTTATCATTTGTCTAAAGGAAATGTTTTCCCAAGAAGAAGAAGAAGAAAACGAAAAAAAAACTTTTTTTTTTTTTTTTTTTAATTAAATGAATTGAAAATTTTAAAAGTTAGCAGACAAAAAGTTTTTTTGTTTTTTTTTGGTAATTTTATCTAAATCCACGATAAAATTTAATTTTTTTTCGTAACGGTACACACGATACGATCGTTTCTTTATATATATTCGAATCGCGATTCGGATTTGATATACGAATTTTTTTTTTTTTCCCAAGGTTTTCAGCCCTGGTGATTACATTTGTAGAAAAGGAGACGTGGGAAAAGAAATGTACATAGTTAAAAGAGGTCGTTTAAGCGTCGTCGCAGACGACGGGGACACGGTGTTGGCAACTTTAGGAGCCGGAAGCGTTTTCGGCGAAGTCAGCGTTTTAGAAATAGCCGGAAATCGTACCGGAAATAGAAGGACGGCAAACGTTAGGAGTTTAGGGTATTCGGATTTGTTTTGTCTTGCGAAAAGAGATTTGTGGGAAGCGTTGGTCGATTATCCGGATGCGAGACACAGTCTCATGGAAAGAGGTTGTCAATTGTTGAGAAAAGATGGACTTTTGGATGAGAACGCTTTTAAAAAATCACAAGTCGAACATGAAACGCTCAAAGACAAAGTCGACAGATTAGGTAACATAAAAAAAAAGGGAATTTATCGTCGTCAAAGACGAAAATATTAATAATATTAATAATAATAATAATAATAAATCCGTTTATTTTAATAATTTTTCCCTTTTTTTTTCTCTTTTATTTCTCGAACGAAAAAAAAAAAAAAAATTTTATTAATTTCCTTTTTCTATCGGACAAGAAACAAACAAACAAACAAAATTTGCTTAAAGGTTTTAGAAACAAGTAATAAATTTATTATTATTATTATTATTATTACAATCATTATTATTTTTTAATATTTCGTCGACGACGACATAATTCTTTTTTTATTACCCTTTTTTTTTGTTTTTTTTTTTTCTAGAAAGTTCTATAGAAAATTTGGAAGATAAATTAACTCAATTAATCGGTGACGTCACAGTTTTTCATAACAGAATGAAAAGGAGAGCATCGAAAATAGAACAGAAAACAAAACATTCGTCGTCACCCTCGAAGTGAGTTTGTCTCGTTTAAATAAAAACCGGAAATGCCAAGACTCTTAACGTTTAAAAAAAAAAATTTTTTTTATAGAAAACAATTTTTATTACCTAACGCGACGGAAACCGTCGAAGAAGAAGATAATAGTAATAATATTAATAATAATAATAATAATAATAACGATGGTTCTACTACTAGAAGATCTTTTCAAGGGAATTCAAATAATCCGCCGTATACAATTTTACAAAGGCACAAACAACGTTCGGTTTGATGACGACACGTGTCCAACCGTGAGTTTTTAACACGTGTATCTAAAATTTTCCTTATTAATAATAATAATTATTTTTAAATAAAAACGATTGCAATAAAACCAAAAAAAAAAAAAAAATTTAATAAAAAAGAATTTTTAATAGAACGGAGGAGAAACAAAAAAAAATTTATTTTTTGTACGATTGAAAAAAAAAAAAACAAAAAAAAATGTCGTTGAATAATTATTATTATTATTATTATTTTTTAAATTATCGAAATTATATTATAAATATTTATTTATTTAGGGAGAGAGAGAGAGAGTGCGTGTGTGCGTGAGTGGGTGCGTGTTTATGTAATTAAGGTACGTAACGATCATCATCAATAATTAAAAAAAAAAAATTTTTTTTATTTATTTTTTTGGGTATGGAATTTTTTGTACAAATGCAACGAAAAGATTTTTTTTTTATTTTCATTTTCTTTATTACGGTCCTGAAAGTTTAATTTTTTTTTTTTTTTTTTTGAATCGATTGCCAAACAAACGAAAAAAAAAAAAAAATTTAATAATGGCGTAAAAATTATTAATCGAACGATAGAAAATAATGTATTTAATTATATTTAATCATCAAGGGTTATTGTTTTAAAAAATTGTTAAAAATATTTTCGGAAAAAAAAAAAGAAATAAATATTTTATTGAATTTTTATAATATTTAAATTATATTTGTTCGGTTTCCCCCCCCCGCTCCGCCCCGCTCCGCTCCCCTCCCCTCTTCCCACAGGTAATTTTATTTGACAATACAAATCAGGTTCTAACATGTTCAGTTTGTTGTTGTTGTTGCGGTAAATTCAAACTCTATTGATTTATACACAAATTATTTGTTATTGTGTGGTTTATGAATTGGTTAAAGAAGAATTTTACAGCAGAAGAAACATTCGTTTAACTGATTTACTTAAATTGTTTTTTACATTCAACATGTCTGCCTTCTAAATTTGGTTTTTGGTTACACTACCTGTCTCTCTTTTTTAATTTTACTGTAGAAAGGTAAGTAATATCTTAACAATTCTTTGTTTTCAATAAGGTGCTGGCTGCATACCTTTTTGCTGTTGTTGATAAAATTGATTAAAAAGGGTTTGTTTCATTTTGTAAAGAAATTTGTCACTTGTTAATTTTCCCCATATATATATATATATATATTTAAGTATACTAATAATGTATTTAAGGTAAGTGGTAGATTAATTAATTTCATTACTTTTTCCTCGTATAAAGTTTCTTTTTTATAAAGTTTATTCATTAAATATTTTTTATAATATCAAATGAAGTGATTATTATTATGTGGTAGATAATTAAAATGTTATAAAAAAAAAAAAAAGATTGAAAGTTTGATGGTGGCATGTTTTGTATAAATTTATTTTTTAATTGTTTTTGTTTGGAAAAGTAAAACTAACTTTTAAATTTTTTATAAATATGGCTTAATGAAACGGGCAGGTTTTAATTTTAGTTTCGTTTTTTTAAAATTAACTCATCAAAGGAATTGTAATTAATTGTAATTTGATAAGTGAAATGAAAATTTCAAAAGAGGAGCATAGAGTAAAATAAAAATTTTTATGTTGTTTATTACGTTCCCCCCCCCCTGGTGTAAAAAAGTTGAATTTTTTATTAACGTCTATGGTTTGAGTTGGCTGCACTTTTACTCATGAGTAAATTTCCAACGGTTTAGAATAACAGCAAAATGAAATAATAAAAATTATTTTGAAATTGATTTATTTTGTAAAAATGTCCGACATTGATAAATATGAAAATGAATTATTTTTTAAATTAAAATTTGATTATGAAAAATTAAATGGTGGTGGTGGTGGTGGGAATGAAAAGTATACGCCGAAATCAAATTCATTGAGAAAAGTTTGTGAAAAAAATTTAAATTTTTTAAAAGTTTTAAAAAAATACGATTCGAGTGTAACTCTTAAAGAATTCATATTGAAAAAAATTGATAATAATAATAATTATAAGTGTAAAATCAAATCGAAATCATTGATCGATGAAACAAAAGACATTAAAAATTTTTTATTAAAAGAAAATTTAATTAAAGAAGAATTAAATTTACTTAAAATTAATTTACAACGTGACGAATCTCGGATTTCTCTCCAAAAAACTCAAATCCTTATGGATAATAATAATAAAAATAGGATTTTTTATAAAAAGAAACTTTTAAAATATTATTATTTAAATTCGTGTTTGGGTATTGGAAAAAATTTAGATTTAAATACCGAAATCGAAGGTAGTTTCTGCATAACGCTTACAACAAATTATTTTTTCACTTTTTTCTTTTTTTTTGCCATTACTTTAAATTTTTTAGGTTCGGAACATGCGAAAAGAGATAAAATCGTTTGGAAATTTCTTAAAAGGAGATCATTTGGTAAAAATGAATTTTCAAATGGTAAAAAATGTTTTTTAATGTTGCACGGTTTGGGTTTTCACGTATTAAGAAGTGACGAGTATAATATTAAATTAAATAAGTACGCTTTTGTCGTTATTTTTTATATTAAAAAAAAATTTATTTTTATATATTTAAAACAACTGTGTTTTTTTTTTTCGATGAAATTATTGGCGGGAAAAACAAGTTTAGAAGTAAACAAGTAGTTTTAAAAATTGACCGGCAGGTGTCGCATAGTTTCTATAACCACGTTTGTTTGAGTACATTTTTTTTTTTTTTTTGTGAGTGACTAATAGGAAAACTTTACTCACTGGAAAATTTATTTTTATTATTGATTTACAACAAACGGTTATTATTTTAATTTATTCTTACATTCAATTTACGATTGAATAAATATTGTTTTTTTTTTTTTTTGACGTTGTAATTATTATTTTTTGTATCGTGTAGTAAAATGGTATCGGCGTCTAGCACGAGTGCAAAAAATTTATTCGTTGAATCTAAACATCGATTATGCGATAGAGTTCAAGTTAATGTAAATAATATAGCTGCCATTGCTAGACAAATTCAAAGAGGTTCAAAATCTAATGAGGTACGACGACACAAATTTATTTTCCACCGTTTTTGTTTTGTGTGCCATCATATGATTTCACACAAGTTTCATCACAATGATATTATGTCTGGTTGTAATTTAATTTTTAAATATAACTATAATATTTTGTTGTAGAATTTGATGGCAACAGCGAAAAATTTTGCTCTACAAGAAGCTGCGATTGAGAATTCGGAAAGTGTAAGTAGTCTTTATGATATCATGGATATTATTTTTTAATTCATTATGTATATTTTAAATAATTAATTTGTAATATTGTTGTTATTAGAATGTTAACAAGCTATTGGTTTTGTCAACACAACTTAATAGTCAATTAGAAGCGATTGAAAATAATGCATCAAAAATCGAAGAAGCATTGGAACAGGTTCATGCAATGCAACGTTAAATTTTCTATTCGATATACCTTTCTACCTGGGTATTTTTTAAGTAAGTCATAAAATGTCTTTCATTAAAAATTTATTTTATAAAAAAGATAATTTTTTATTTTTACTAAATTCAACTACATTCATTATAGAATTTAAAAAAAAAAAAAGTAGCAATATGTTTATATATTGTATGAAAAGCTCAAATTTTCTTTCTTTTTTTTTTTTTTTCAAAATATTTTACATTTTGCAAAATAAAAATTACAAATATAAAATGATATGACGTAATTAGACAAATAATACTCAAAATGAACGTTTTTTACTTTGACGTTTTGTTGCCATTACTTGTTAGTTATTTAAAACGTCGTGGTTTTAGATAAACAAGTTGTCACTCTATGCATGAAATTTGATAGGATATTTCACCATGAGGATAATTAAAAAAAAAAAATCTACTTTATAGGTATAATTTTAAAAGTAATTTAAAAAAAATTTTTAATTTAAATAAATAATTATATCGCATTAATAAAAGTGAATCGATCATCTTTATTTATTATTATTATTATTTTAAATGTATAAATATAAAGTTTTTAATTTTTAAAAGTCGGCATTTGCATTTAAAGGTGACTTTAAAAAAAAAAAAATTTTGTCACGTAATTAATTTTTTGATTCGAAGATTTTATTGAAGTTATGTATATTTTTTTAGGTTTAAATAAATAATAGAAATATATATACGTAAATTAAAATCAATGGGTAGAAAAAATAACAAGAAATCAAAAAATAATATTAGCAATGCCAACGAAAAGAATTCATTCAAAAAATTGTCCCCGTTAAAAAGAAATGAAGTCAACGATGTTGTAAAAAAGATATTAAAAATCACTAGTCAAGTGCCTTCTGATGGAAAATATAAATGGGAAGACCATGTGGAAGTAACCAAACTTCTTAATAAAGTTCAAGAAATTGAGCCAGGTGACAAAAAACTTTAACTAATACTTTGTGTTATGTACAATTAATGTTTTAACATTTTTAAATGACTAACATAATTTTTAACATTTAAGATTTCATTGCGAAGAAAAATAGAGAAGATCACTTTTCCAATTTGATATCGTGGATTAAAGAAAATGGTGGTGTTGCCGATAATGTAACTATAAAACATTTCAATGAAATGGGGTACGGGTTGGAAGCGGCAAAAGATCTCGAAGAAAGCGAATTGATATGCGCAATACCTAAAAATGTCATGATGACTCTGGACAACGTCAAAGTTTCTCCATTGAAGTATTTATACGAGAACAATCCCATTTTGAAAAATATGGGAAATGTTGCTCTGGCATTATTTCTCATTTTGGAACATGTGAAAAATGAAAATAGTTTTTGGCATCACTACATTTCATCTTTACCTTCGGATTATAACACTGTTTTATACTTCGATTTGAATGATTTTTTAGAAATGAAAAACTCTCCGACATTTGGTAAGCGAGTTCAAACTATGAATCGATTAAAGTTTTTCATTACGTCATTCTTTTATATTGATTGATTGGTGATTTTGCTTTTTTTTTTTTTTTTTTTATTTGATTTTAGAAATGGCTACAAAACATTGCAAAAACATTGCTCGTCAATATGCTTATTTTAATAATTTATTTCAAAATTCGAACGATGAAGCTAGTCTTATACTAAGAAACGTATTCACTTATCAATTGTACAGGTGAGTTGTCGACTTTTACACTAAAACTTATCGATAAATTTATCCTTTGATCCCCAAGCCATTTACCACATGTTAATTTTTTAAAAAAAAAAAAGGGGGGAGGGGGAGGGGAAAGTAAAAAAAAAAGAAACATTTGAATACTCGTGCTCCGGAAATATTTTTATTTATATTTATTACTCTCGTTTTATTACGTAATAATAATAATAATAATATCGTCGTTGCCGTCGTCGTCACGATCATATGATAAAATTTGAACGCGTCGTTTTTTTTTTTTTTTTTATTTATTTTTCAAACGTGATTAATTCGCAGGGGAGGGGAGGGGAGGGGGCGAGGAGGGGAAAAAGTTACAAAATCAACATTATTAATAATGATAGTAATAATACATATATTTTATTACTTTCTCAAAATGAAAATATGACAAGTGTTTACTACATTAACAGTAAGTAACGTTTTATCATCATCATCATCATTATTATTTTATTTATTATTTTATTTATTATTATTATTATTATTAACACTATCACTATCACTATCACTATTTCCTTATTTTTTTTTTTGGTAATACTGACAGGTTTGTTTATTTTTTATTATTCATTTAAATAAATAAGATAAATACACATATGCACATTTGATCGGTTAGTGGGGGGGAGGAGGAGGAATAAAAAGGGGGGGGGGAAATTTTCGACTTAGAAATAATCGATATCGTCTTTGTTTCTCGTTCTGTTAAATCTCAAACTCGTGTTTATCACGTTTCTCCCTTTGTCGATTTTTTGTCGAAGTATGTCGTCGTTGTCGTCGTTGTTTTTAACGTAAAAACCTTTCGAATACCTGTTACCCAAATTATTTTTTGATTTTTTCCCGAGCGTTTCCTTTTCATCTTTTGCCAGTCTCGTTTTCAACGTGCTCGCTCGACTCGTGAACGTGTTTTTAAACGTGCTCCATAGGTAACTTCCGGCGAAACTCGTACCCGATTCGCTTCCGCCATCATCATCACAATCATCATTATCGAAATCCGACGTTTTTTTAAAATTGACCGAACTCGGAATTTCCCCGCTTTTCGTCCTTTTGTTTTTATTTCTACTCAATGAGTCCGAGAGTATGGAGGGAGAGGATTTCAAATGAATTTTTCTCTGTCTCCAACCGCACGCGGCAAAAATGGCGACGAATACGAATAATGCGATGCCCATGACGACGCCGCTTGCAATTATCGCGGATTTGACAGCCGGAGGAATTTTGTTGGATTTTTCAACATCTTCGTCGTCTTTTCCTTCTTCTTTTATTTTCGGTTCTCGTTCTTTATTTAGGTCACCCGAATCGAAATCGAAATGTCTGTTGATGTTTTTCTTGTTTTTGTGAAGCGTTTCTAGTAGGATGATGTCATCATCATCATCATCATCTTCCGCCGGGGTCGTGATTTTATAATTTTTATCTTTTTTCGTTTCGTTTTTATTATTATTATTATTATTATTATTAACGTTTACCGTCGGCGGATTTTCGGGGGCTAAGGGATTTCCGTAAACGAAGGATTTTTCGGATAGTTTCCACAGAGCAAGATTTTCCGTGTTTGACGTGTCCGCAGTGAGATCGTCGGGTTTGAAATTGAGTATTGATTTTTCGTTGGAAGATGAAACTGAAGAGGGCGAATTATAAAACCTGGGTTCTCTTCCTGCCACGTCTATTTTGCCGACGTTCGGAGCGCTTTCGTCCGCGTACAACTCTTCGTATTCCGCGCCTTTCAATGACTTAAACCGATTCGGATGCGGAGCGTAGAAATGTGGGAGGCTACCGAAAATGATGGTCGTTTGAGTGCTGAAAACTCTTTTCTTTTCCCGGTTGGAAAAAAGTTCTTCAATGTTGCTCTGAACGGTTGATTTTTCACGATTGTCCAAGATCTCTCGGAGCGTCATGTTTCTCGAATCCAAGATTTTTTGCAAAGCTTTGGCGTTTTGTTCCGACCTTATGAGTTCGATGAGTTCGTCAACGGGTTCGTTTTCCCGGAAAATGATTTCCGTTGACGAATCGACGTAATCGTATCGTTGCGTCGTCGATGTTCCGAAAGTCATTTCGTATGATTTTTCGCGGGTGTTTTCGAACGGATGTTCGTCACGTCCGGTCGTTATTTTCAGAGTGTCGATTTTCGAATTTTCCGTCGTCCAAACGTCATTCGGTTGATAGTAATTGATTTTCGCGGCGAATTTTTCCAACGCGACTTCCGGTTTTCTTTCCGGTATGATGAGAGGCAAAGCGGGATTGTTGGAACTTTTAAAGGGTATGATTCTTTTCTTTTGAATCGGAATCTGTGGATTGTTATAAATTGCCACGGGGGGCATCGTCGACGTCGACGTCGTCGTCGTCGCCGCCGACGCCGAAGAAGAAATATCAAAATTTTCTTTAAAAATCGTATTGCTAGAAACTTCCGGTTCACCTGTCGTCGTCGTCGTCGTCGTCACCTGATTTCTCCTCTGGTAATTTTTTAATTTAGCTTGGAGTTCGTTTTTCCTTTCTTGAGGAGTTAATCCGGCCGGTCTAAAGGGTTGCCAATTTCGAACGGTTGTCGTTTTCCCTTCCGTAGAATCCGCGGGAGCCTTAGGCTGAAGTGTTTGTATTTTGTTTTTGAATTGTTTCCTTTGAAAGATTCCTTTACCAAAAGGTTGCATCCTTTTCTCGTTCGTTTTCGATACGGACGATGCCGTCGTTTTAAGGATTTCCCGATCTTGTTCGAAAGGCTCGTAAGTTTCTTTTACGTTACTCGGAAGGTAATAATTGGGGCTCGATACGGATTGCGTTACGGGTGCAGTTTGCCTTCCGTTGAATATGACCGATGCATCCGTGTTGCCTCTTAGTAAATCTGCCAGGGAAAGGTTTTGAGTTTGCAGTAGTTCGCTCAGGCTCAAAGTTTCCGTTTGTTGTTTTAAAAAGGTTTTAAGATTTAAAGTCGAAAGTTTTTCCGTCGTTATCGTCATCGGATTTCCATCCGATTGACGTTGCATTGAATTTCCTTCTTGGATTCTTTTATGAATCGCGGGTACTGCTTCGGCGGGTATCACGGCTCCTCCGTGTAGCAAATTCGTTGACCCCGTCGGTACGGTATGATATGCCGACGCCGCTCTCGTATTTTTTAAATTTTGTTCGTCCGACGGTGATTTCGTTCGTTCGGGTCTCCTCCTCTTCATGACAACTCGCGTCCTGATTTTTTTCCCACCATTTTGAAATGGTGGAAATTTTTGAATTTTATCAATCGCTTGCGGCATTATCAGAGTTTCTCGCGTTGCCGTTTCGTAATCGGCATAAGTTTGACTGTGGTATTGTATTGCCGTCCTCGGTACCGACCGATTAATCACGTGTTGTCCACCCGTAACGCTCGGATTTATCACAGGCTTGAAACTCTGTTGCTCGTACCCGTTCGGGTATCTTTGATACGGATTTCCCTGCGTTATTTTACGCACGTTGTACGTAACCCCGTACGCGTTTCCATTTTCTCTTGCATCGTCGGATGAAGAAGAGGAGGAGGAGGAGGAGGGGGACGGTATCAAAACGTTTTTCACACCGAACGATGTCACGCGAACGTTATTGTCGTGTTCACGATGCAAACTTTGAGATTTTCCCGTGAAAGGAAAAGCCACAATGATGAGAAAATAAATTTTCATAATATTTCCAAACATCTGAAAAGAAAAAAACGATCATTTCATTTCAAGTTCAAAGATTTATCATCATCATTATTATTATTATTATTATTATTGTAATTAGGTAATTAACGATTTGTCGAGTCCAATAATGATGATCGTTAAAGAGAAAAAAAAAAGAAAGTTTTTTTTTTTTTCATCGTTGAGATTTTATTAATTATCATTTTTTTTTTTTTCCCCTCCGATCACTACGAGGTACGCCTCTTTGGTTTTTCGCCATTTTTGTTATTTTTACCATTCTCGGTGTAAAAAAAGATTTAGGTTCGGTGTTACAACATGAGAAAAAAAAATTTTTTTTATGGATTTCGCATTAGAAATGTGAATGTTGGAGTAAAAAAAAAGTTAATGTTGGCAATAAATCTATTCCTCATTTAGTAGGTCATTTTCTAGGGCTAACCAAATGTCTGCTCACTCTCACTATTTTTTTTACTTTTTTACTTTTTTTTTTACTTGTTTGTTGTTGTCGTCGTCACGCATCGTAATCAGGAGTGACAGGTGTTGTTGTTGTTGTTGTTGTTGTTGCCCATCGTCGTTTCGTCCGATTTCGATTTCGCGTGCCTGCCAGGTATATACGTAAGAAAAAATAAACTTTGATGACAGAGGTGTGTAATGCCTGCGGTATTTAAATTGTCTTCTTTCTCTCTCTCTCTCTTCCTCCCATTCTCTCTCTCTCTCTTTTCCTCCCATTCTCTCTCTCTCTTTCTCTCTCTTTGGAAATTAATTTTCAGGTTTTACGGAAAAAAAAAATTTGTCGTTACGTTTATTACGAGTACGTTTCGAACGGAGATTGTATCTGTTGTGGTTGTTTTTTTTTTTTTTTTGCCTTTTATGACATTAATCGATTTTTTATTACGTCATCAAATACGATGCTCCCCCCTTTCCCCCCCCCCCTTTATATCGATTTTTTTTTTTTTTTTGGTAGGAATTGCGTAATTTAATAAAACTCGTCTCTCTCTTCTCTCTCTCTCTCTCTCTCTCTCTCTATCTCTCTATCTCTCTCTCTCTCTCTCTCTCTCTCTCTCTCTCTCTCTGTCTCTCTCTCTCTCGTTTTGTAAAAAAAAAAAATTATCGATATTATTTATTGTTCGAGAAATTTTTTTTTTTTTTTTTTTTTTTTTTTTTTATTAAAGATCGGAATTCGAAGTTGTTGTTGTTGTTGTTGTTGTTGTTTGTTGGGGGAGGAGGAGGGAAGGAAGAGGGGGTGGGGAAATTACAATCATTACGTTTATTTATTTATTTGTTTATTTTTCGGTTAATTCCACGTCGCGAAATCTACAATTGAACTTTTTTTTTCTTTTTTTCTTTCTTTCTTTCTTTCTTTTGGTTCTCAGGATTTTACTTTTGATCCGTTCATTGTTCGCATGATTCGGAATTTTTTTCGCCTTGATTCGCGTTTCTCGAATGATTCGAAAATTTAAAAAAAAAATTTTTTTTTTCGTTTGGATTTTTACCCCCCCCCCCGCGCGCGCGCGATCATTTATTGAAAGATATGAAGGGGGGTTGAAGGGGGTAGAATAGTGATAAGAAGGCGAAAAAAAAAAAGATGGGAGATGACGTTTTTTATCAAACGGGTCGACGAACTTTACATGTTTTAAGATTATTTCGAATAGGCGTGGCTGGGTGGGGGCGGAAAATGATGACGGTGGTGGGGGGATGATAACAGGTTTTCACGTCGAAGGAGTGGAAAAGGGGGAAGGGGAGAAGGAACAATTCCGAAAATTACCATTTGTTTTCTTCCTGATCATTGTTTTTTTTTTTTTGTAATTTCTCGAGGCTTACTTTCATCAAATCGACAAAAAACTTTGACCGAATGCTAGAAAACCCGTCATTTTCAAGTTTTTTTTTAATTTTTCTGGGTGTGCGCGTGCGCGTGCGAAATTTACTTTTTTGTTCGTTTGCTTCGTTTCCCGCGTTTTTTTTTTTTTTTTAATTTATTGCATTTTCTCATGCAAAAAAGCAGTTTAAAATGAAATGAAAAGAAAAAATTATTAATCATATGTTTTGTCTCTCTCTCTCTCTCTCTCTCTCTCTCTTTCCCCCCCCCGCGTAGCGGATTCTTTACTCTCTGAAATTTCTTTCTCTTGCATCCTTTTCTCTAATTCTCAATTCCCTCGGGAACACACACGCGACGGGAAAATGTCGACACACGCGAAGTTTAAAATCGATCGAAAGTAATTTACGAGATGATTCGCGTTTTTACCAATAATTTGTTTATTGCGGTAAGGAATGATTGATTGATTGATTGAATGAATGAATGAATGAATGAAGGAGCTAACTCGGTAGCATCGCACGCTAAAAATTTTCATCTTAATAACGAGAATGAAATTAACTTTCGAAAAAAAAAAAAAAAAACGGATTGATTCGATTGCAACTAGGATAATATAATATAAAAAGATTCAACACTCGATGGAATCGATTATTCACGTTCGACTTTCGAAAATCTACGATTGGTATCGTCTCATTATTATTTTTTTATATATAAAATCGAAAAGAAAATACTAAAAATGTATATCTCGATCTCGAACGATTCGATACGATTCGTGAAAGTTTTTTTTTTTTTTTTTTGATTTGTTTTCGTTTTTTTTTTTTTATTTTTTCAATATAGCGTCAAAGGTGACGATTATACGAATCGATTAATACTTGATGACGGGTATGCGTTAAAGTCGAGAGTTGATCGATTGATCGATCAATCGATCGATCTATCGTTTCCGTCGTTTTGCCAAAAAAAGAAAAAGTTTTCGGAATTTTCGTTTTTGTTTTTCGTTACTTCGTATCTATTTCTTATTCTTCTCTTGATTTTCTTTCGCCTTCTCTAAACAATCAGACGCGCTATAAATTTCTAGTCGTTCAACGCTATAAACGGGGGGAGGGGGACGGGGGAGGAGGAAATTGACGAAACGATCACAAAATTATTATTCTTACTATTATTATTATTATTATTATTATTATTATTATTTTCTTTTTGTTTTTTTTTTCCCAATCAGGTCGCGGTTCGCGCGGCACTTTAAAAAAAAAAATAAAATATAGCGCTATAAATAAATTAAAGAAAGAAATGATTTCGCGGATTGATTTTTATTAATGGATTTTAAATTAAGTCGAAAATTTCATTAGAGTATTGCTACTACTGCCACTACTACCACTACTACTACTACTACTACTACTGCCACGGCTATAATTCTAACGACACGCACTCACGCGCACTATAAATAAAAATTTTTCATTTTCTTTATTCATGACGACGTTATTAATTTAATGAATATACGAAATTAACATTTGCATAACGAGAGAAACGAACGCCGCTATAAATAATATTATAAATGCTTCTTTTTTTCTATATAGTCTATAAAGAGAGAGAGGGGGTGGGGAGGGGGAAGAAAAGGGAAGGGGAAACGGAAAAAAGGGGAAAAAAATTAATTTTTACTTTTCGTTAATTTAAAATCCTTTATAGCGAAAAATAAAAGAATAAAGATTTGAAAATATAGCGCTATAATTAAATAAAATCCGCGTTCGAATAAAAATCATTAACATCATCATCATCATCATAATCATCATCGATTCGTGAATTATTATTTGAGTTGTTTGTTGTTTGTTGTTGTTGTTGTTGTTGTTGTTGTAATTACAGTGAAAATTTTTTTTTTTTTTTTTAATAATTCCGGCAACAAAATTTATTATTATTATTATTATCATTATCATTATTATTATTCGCTATAAAATTTCTCGGTCGAAATGAAATATTTATAAATAAATTTTTAAATAAATTTAAAGTTTTTAATATTATTATTATTATTATATCTAAGTATGCTTCTTGCATAATAATTAACGATCTCGCTCACTTTCCAATTTTTATTATTATTATTATTATTATTATTTATAGCGCTATATATATAGTAATAGTAATTTTTTAAAAAATTTTTTCGCTATAAAAGTTGTAGGGAATAAATCGCGAACAAATTATTATTATTATTATTACGATTCGCGCGTCGCAACTTACTTTTTTTTTTTTTTTTAAATGTTGGGTTTCTTTCTTCTTCTTCTTTTCCCTCTTCTCTCTCTTCTCCCTCTTCTTTAAGGAATCCAAAAAAAAAAACCGGAACCGGAAAAAGGCCCGAAAGAAAGCAAAAAAAAAAAAAAAAAAGTCCGTAAAAATATTTTCGTAGTCGTGGATACACCACCACCATTCGCGCACCGCAAAAAAACTCTTTCGCACTCTATCGAATCCCTGACATTGACTGATCAACCTCCTCTAGGTTCGTACCTGCCGACCAACCGACCAACCAACCAACCTACCGACCACCGCCGCCGCCGCCGCCGCCACCTTCACCATCACGACCAACCGACCGACCGACTCGTAAAAGAAAGTTTGCAAACACACTCGCACGCACACACACACACCATCACGCACTACATTTAATTCAATAATAATAATAATAATAAATTAAACGTAAACGTTCACTTTTCTTTTTTTTTTACGACTAGTTACGCGCCTGATAATGTAGGACGAAATCAATTTTCGGTTTTTTAATTTTTTATTTTTGTCATTTAATGGTGGAAACGTTCGGCGAACGCTTTTTACGAAAAACGAAGCGTTCGGGGGATGATGGAAAACGCGTGACGTGTTTAGCTTATGCGAAAAATTGAAATGGTTTTATCCGTCGGGAGAGTTCATTTCCGGTTTTGAAAATTTGATTTTTTTCCGGCGAACTTGGGGAGAATTTTCTCGGGGGGAAAGGGGGGGGCTCGATGCGTTCGGATTTAATCGTTTGCAGGTCGGTGACTTTTCCTTTTGTTTTTTTTTTTTTTAATCCAAAAAAGGAAAATTTTTTTTACGCTACACTTTGTAGTCGGTTTGGGTATTATCGTATTACATTGCTGCTTACGTCATCATTTTACCTTTTCGGGACTAGGAGGAGGAGTAGGAAGAGGGGGGAGGGAGGGAGGGAGAAGGGTAATGATAAAAAATAACCGTTAATATCTTTATCAAATGTATTTAATATATATATTATCAAATCATTCGTATTTGATTATGGCGTTCGTCTTTGTACACTTCGCACTTTTTTTTTTTTTTTTTTTAATATAACACGTTCGGAAAACGTACGTCGGGTGTATTTTCTGATGCCACGTTAAAAACTCGGAGGAAAAAAACCTTTTGTCAAACGGTTTACTCTTCGCGATTTACCGACGGGTGCGTTACAATTACCGGAAGTGGTTTTTCCCTCCCTCCTGTACCCACGTCGATCGTCACCGGTCATCAGGACGACGGTTTTCTTGGGGGGAGGGGGGGGTAATGACAAAATGAGACGAGAAGATTTGTCGCAAAATGCGTCGTCTCAATTTTTCATATTAATTTAAATTTTATTTTCGCTCCGTCATCCATTTTTATTTACCTTTTCAAAAGGGAAATTTCACATTATTATTATTATTATTGTTTTTTTTGTTACCATTAAAAGCCACTTTCGGATCGAATAGAGGAGAGATAGGGGGGAGAGAGAGAAGGAAGGAAAAAGGAAAAGAAAAAAACTTTTTCTCTCTCTCTCTCTTTCTCTTTCCCTCTTTCATTTTTTGTTTGTTTATTTTTTTTGTATTTATTTATTTTATTTTATTTATTTTTTTCTTGCAGATGGGCTGTGTCGACCGTCATGACGAGGCAGAATTTCATACCATCATCATCAACGTCAAACGATGTCGAAAATGGCATAAACGGTCTCATACCACTTTGGGACATGTGCAATCACACGAACGGTTATCTTTCGACTCAGTATAAAGTTGATAGGAGCGAATGTTTGGCGTGCAAACCATTCAAAAAAGGCGAACAAGTAAGATAGAATATATATCTCTTTCTCTCTCTCTCTCTCTCCCCCGATCTCTCCATTCGGTTATGTCGAAGCGGTATAAAAAAAAAAAAAAAAAAAAAAAAAGGGGGGGGCACGACCGGTCGCGAACGTGCGAATCGTGTGAAACGGTTAAACGGCGGTTCTCTTCGGAAATCGGTTTTCTGGGGAGGGGGGAGGGGAGGGGAAAAGAAAAGAAAAGTCATTAGTAGCGTATTCGAAATGGGAAAGTCTTAATAATTTCATGCTCGATAAACGCGTGAGTGACACAAATGGGGGGGGGGGGGGGGCAAAAAAGAATTAAAAGGTTTTTTTTTTTTTTTTTTTTTTTTAATACTTAAAAATCGAAAACGCGTGAAATTTTTTTTAAATTAATTTATTTTTAATTGAAACATAAATTGAAATCGTTTTGCGTGAAAAAAATTCAAATTCGTTGTCGTCGTCGTCGTCGCTGCCGCCGCCGTGGTCGTCGTTGTATTCCTCGCTATCGCCGCCGCCGCTGCTACATTTGCTACGAACGTCGAAAGAAGGGAACGCTTTAAAAAATCAAATTAGACATTTTTCAATACGAAAGTATAATTAAAATAATAGTTCGAAAGAAAGGAAGGAGAGATAACGGTAATAATAACGGGGGAGAGAGATTTTACCGAGCCCCATTCAGAATAGAATTCGGAATGGGGCTCGGGGGGGGGGGGTCCTTGCCGGTTGCATTGCTCCTGAGACAAGGAGGAGAGCAATGCAATCGGCAACGCGTTATGAAGGAGGCCGGATCATTACGGTTGGGGAAATCGTACGCGTAAGCCCTAGTCGACGTGGGAAACCCAATTCTAGAACCGTCCCTGTCCTCCTACCCCTACATCCCTGGACTCCACCAGTACACCACCACCTCCACTCCCGCCTCCTCTTCCTCTTCTTCTCTTCTCCCTCCCCCTCCCTTTTTTCTTTTCTTCTCCCCCTCCCCCTCTTCTCTTCTCCCCCCTCCCCTCTCTTCTCTCTTCTCTTCTCCCCCCTCCCCTCTCTTCTCTCTTCTCTTCTCCCCCTCCCCCCTCTTCTCTCTTCTCTTCTCCCCCTCCCCCTCTTCTCTCTTCTTCTTCTTCTTTTACTTTTCTTCTTTCTTCTCTCTTCTTCTTCTTCTTTTACTTTTCTTCTTTCTTCTCTCTTCTTCTTCTTCTTTTACTTTTCTTCTTTCTTCTCTCTTCTTCTTCTTCTTTTACTTTTCTTCTTTCTTCTCTCTTCTTCTTCTTCTTTTACTTTTCTTCTTTCTTCTCTCTTCTTCTTCTTCTTCTTTTACTTTTCTTCTTTCTTCTCTCTTCTTCTTCTTCTTCTTTTACTTTTCTTCTTTCTTCTCTCTTCTTCTTCTTTTACTTTTCTTCTTTCTTCTCTCTTCTTCTTCTTCTTCTTTTACTTTTCTTCTTTCTTCTCTCTTCTTCTTCTTCTTTTACTTTTCTTCTTTCTTCTCTCTTCTTCTTCTTTTACTTTTCTTCTCTCTTCTTCTTTTCTTCTTTTCTTTTTCTTTTCTCTTCTTCATCTTGTATATTTTTCAGGTCTTCATATTTTACTCGTCTTATATACTCCTAGCCTCCAAGGAGTTGGATACGTCATCTTCTATCTTTCATCTTCTTCTTCTTCTTTTTCTTCTCTCTTCTCTCTTCTTCTTTTTACTTTTCTTCTCTCTTCTCTCTTCTTCTTTTTACTTTTCTTCTCTCTTCTCTCTTCTTCTTTTTACTTTTCTTCTCTCTTCTCTCTTCTTTTTCTTCTTTGACTTTTCTTCTCTCTTCTTTTTCTTCTTTGACTTTTCTTCTCTCTTCTTTTTTTTTTCTTCTTCTTGTATATTTTTCAGGTCTTCATATTTTACACGTCTTATATTTTCCTGGCCTCCAAGGAGTTGGATACGTCGTCTTCTATCTTCCATCTTCTTCTTCTTCTTCATCTTCATCTTGTTGTATATTTTTAGGTTCTCATATTTTACGGCGAAAGATCCAATTCTGATTTTTTAGTACACAACGGTTTCGTTTACGATGAAAATCCCCACGACAGTTTTCGGCTCCGTTTGGGCATATCCAAATCTGATAAATTACACGGATTGAGATGCGAGTTGTTGAAAGATCTCGGTATACCAGACTCTGGTGATTTTTATTTGTATTCAGGTTCCGAACCAGTGAGAGAAAATCTTTTGGCTTTTTTAAGAATCTTCAACATGGACGTCGGTGAGTTGATTGATTGATTGATGACGGACGACTTTGGAACTTTTCTTTTTTTTTTTTTTTTTTTTTGTTTCAAATCCTTGATGCATTTTTAAAATAAAAAGTTTTTGATAACGATTTTTGACGATGTTGTTTTCATCATTTTCTTCATTTTTCCTTTCCATTGCATCTCGAAGAACGTCCATAACGCGTCGTTGATTGCAATTAACTTTGATTTGTTGTTCTTTTTTAGAAAATTTAAATCATTGGAAGTCACATTCGAGTCGTTTATCCGATTTGATGTGGAAGGATTGCGCTTTAGATACTAAAATCGAATCAAAAGTTTGGAATTTCCTTTACGATCGGATTAATTTACTATTGAAAACGTATAAAGGCGACGAAGTCGAGGTAGTCCAAAAAGAAAATTGTGAATGATTGATTGATTGATTGACTGATTGATCGTTTTCCGAACGTGACAATATCCATCCATCTACCTCGAAAAAATTCCATTTCTTCTTTCCTTCCTTCCTTCCTTCCACATCAATCCTTCCATTTCTTCTTCTTCTTCTTCTTTCTTCTTTTTGATGTATTTCGTCCAAAAAAAAAAAAAATCCTAATGTGATCATCATCCATCGTACACGCGTAGTAGTAACGTTCCAAAAAATTTATCCTTTTTTTTTCTTCATTTCAGGTTCGGGTTGAAGATTCAAATTCAACGGAGTGTCGTCGTTTGGTACGAGCACAATTGAAATGTGAAAAAAAATTTCTTTCTTCTATCCTCTTCTACGTGCAACAAAGAATCAAATGCTGATGATATTTTTCACTTCACTTCACTTAACTTTTTTTGTTTTGTTTTGTTTTTGTTGTTTTTTGTTACTGTCTTTTTTCTCCTTTTACAAGAAAACTGTACTTGAATCAATGTTTTTGTAATAATAATAATCAATAATCAATAAATCAATCAATCAATTAATCGATGACACTTGAATCAATAAATTTTTTTCCGCCTTGATGATAATAATTTGCGATCCCAAACTTGATTAATCCGTTCGGATTAAGAGAGATTAATTTTAATCGAAAACGCTCCTTTTCCCTTTTTTCTTCTTCGTCGAATCCCTTTCATTTCTTTTATTCCCCCCTGAGGTTTTGAATCCTTTTTTGGGGGGTTTACGGGGCGGTAAAATTTTTTCCTTCTTTTTCCTTTTACCCTTTCCAATTTGTTTTTTAACTTTGTTGTTCTTTTCGACTTCCGTTTCACGTTTTTTTTTCAATTTTCCTAAAACAAATAAAAATAAAAATTAATAATTAGTATAAATTGAGCCCTGTGGTGGGGGGAAGTGGGGGGATTGAGTTTCATCATATAAATTATCACAATTACTTTTTTCATCGCTTCTTTGTTTCTTCGTTTGAAACCATTCTCTCGTCTTATCGTAGTCGTTGTTGTTATCATTCGATTTTAATTTTTTTTCCATCGCATTCATTTGCATTTCCGCTTTTTGCAACAATCTCTCTTCCAATTCTTCTTTCAAAACTTTATCCACGTCTTCTCCGAGTTCTTCGACTTTTTTCTTATATTTCAATAATATTTGCGGTGGTATTATTCTCGATTTGACGGGTCTTTCTGCTTTTTTAACAATTTCCTTGACTAATTTCCTCTCGGATTCGCAAGCAAGAGAAACGGATATTCCGCTACGTCCGGCTCTTGCAGTTCTACCAACTCTGAAAAAATAATAAAAAAAAAAATTAAAGTTTTTTTTAACCGTGCAAAAACGACGACGTTAACATTTCACGATTTTCATTTAACACAATCGTAAACCTCACCTGTGAATGTAATGTTCAAAAGTCATGGGCAAATCGTAATTGATGACGGTTTTAACACCGGATATGTCCAAACCTCTGGCTGCAACATCCGTCGCCACGAGTATATCTAATTCTCCATTTTTAAACCTTTTAAGCGTGTCAAGTCGTTCCGGTTGCCTTAAATTCCCGTGTAATTCTCCAGCCTGAATAACAAAATAATCATTTGTTATCATCATCGCACGTGGAAACGTAAACATAAAACTTTTCATGCGACATTTTAACCTTAAATCTAATAAAAACATTTACCTTCATGTTTAAAAATCCTAAAAGTATTCGAAGTTTATGCGCTTGACTTTTTGTTGCGACAAATATAATGCAATTTGCTCGAAATGTTCTACGAACCAAAGCAGCTAAAACTGCTTCTTTATCACCCTCTCGTCCTTTTCTTATCCTAAACAAAACAAAAACATAATTTTATTATTATTATCATTAATAATTTTAAACAAACAGTAATAATTTCGTTTGTAATTGTGTGTACTTACCTTATAAATTCCTGCCTCAAATTATTTGTAACGCTTTGATTACTGTCGACAAATATCTTAACCGGATTACTAAGGGAAACGCTTGCCAAATCTTCGACAGCTGTTGTCATAGTCGCAGAAAATAACATTGTTTGTCTTGTTCTCGAACATTGTCTAACAATTTCTTTCATTTGTTCGGCAAAATATTCATCCAACATTCTGTAATTTATCGATAAAATAATTAGTGTGGATTACGATTAATAAAAACGAATAATCTTTTCATTTTAATTTATCGAAAATCTGTTTTTTTTTTTTTTTTTACCCACCTGTCAGCTTCGTCCAAAACTAAAATTTCAATACTATCAAGACTAAAACCTAATGAATTTTTCAAATGATCTATTAATCTTCCAGGTGTTGCTATGACTATATCTGGTTGTTTTCTTAAAAATGCTTCTTGAACTTTAACATCGAGACCACCGACTGCCAAACCGATTTCAATGGTGGTAAATTTAGATAATTGTTTTGCTACTTGTATAACTTGTACTCCTAATTCTCTAGTCGGTACTAATACCAATACCCTCGTTATCGATAAACTTCCCTATTAAGTATAAGTAAAAAATTAATTTAAAAAAAAAAAGAAAAGAAAATTATCGAATACTGTTAATTAAGGAAATTAAAATTTACCTGCGGTTTGTATAACAATCTTTCCAAAATCGGAAGCATGTAAGCAGCTGTTTTTCCTGTACCTGTGGCAGCACATCCGCAAATATCTCTTCCTAACAATGCTACTGGTATAGCTGCACATTGTATGGGAGTCGGATGAGAAAAATTCATGGCAGCTATTGCTTTCATTAAAGGTCTTGATAAATTCATTTGATAAAATGATGTTATGTCATGATTTTCTGATATTTCTTCGGAAAACTCCAATTCAGTTTTTTTCTTCTTCGATTTTTTCAATTCTTTTATTTTTATGTTATCATGTTGTAAATCTGAATCAGATAAATAATCGTCACCTTCTTCATCTGTGCTATTCTCAACCTTGATACCATTTTCACCATTTTCTGCTGATAATTTTTTCTTATTTTTAATCAATTCGATTTTATCTTCGGTTTTTCTCTTCGGCGTTCTCTTGACAAATTTCGTTATGTAACTCCAAGAATCTTGATTGCAGTCTCCGGTTGAATCGAAATTAAAACCAGCGCTGAATTCTTTATTACCCGTTGATTTTTCTTTATTTGGCTGAAACTAACACATTTACATTTACATTAATATGGCACGCACGTGTTACAGTGAAACTCTAACCCTGTTAAATTCTATATTAAAAATTAAATTAATAATTAATTAATTAAAATAATTATAAATAAAAGCTAATTACTTCTTCTTCTTCGTTTGATTCCTCAGAAAAATTAGAAACTTCGTCTCCATCGTTAATTGTTTTAATTAAATCAAATTTAGGCGACGCCGATGCACGCTCGCACATTTTACTTGAGCAGAATATTTGTCGTGGTTATTTGTCGTGGATTTAGACAAATACTGACGACACTGCTTCGATGCCGCCATAATTTTTTTATTTTAATTTTAAATGCAATTGCTTTTTATTTTTAAATTTTCAAAAAAAAATATATACATAAAATAAATTATGTGGAATAAAGAAATAATAATAATAATAATAATAATAACTTACTTGTAAATCAATATTCTACCATGGAGTATAAGAACCAAGATAAAGTTGACAGACTGAACAATAATGATAAGTATTTTTACACACGTTCATGCAATAAGGAAGAATACAGCAAGGCCAACACCTGAGAAATTTTGTTTAATAATAAGTTTATTTGGTTTTTTTTTGTAGTAAATAAATTTCTTATAATACAAGTAGTAAATAATCACCCGAAAAGACAAAGTGCTAAAGCTGCCACATGAGTAGCAACAGATTCATGTGCATGGGTAGTTGTTAAAACTAATATACCACATCGTGGACAATAAGCCGGTTGAGAATGTGATCTCCAAATTGGTTCCGCAAAACTAGCTAAGCACAAAAAATTAACTTAAAAACAAATCATTATTATTATTGATTGTCAAAAAAAAAAAAAAAAACTCACGAAGTAAGCAAACTCTATTTAATTCTTCATTTTCTCTAGAAGCGTATAAATCTTGATCACCAGTATAAGCTGGAGGTAGAGGGGGTGGCCTTTCTGTCACAACTTCAGGCTTTTATAAATAAATATATTTATTTTAGTTATTGAAAATAAGTAGATTTGAATGATCTCTTTTTGCTTTACCTGCTTAGAAAATTTTTTTTTTTGTTTCATTACAAATGAATAAGATGGTGGTGGACCGATACTACATCTTCTAGATCCAGGTTGATCTACGTTAATAGTTGAAAGTATTCGAATTTGAGTACGAGGTATCGAACTACTACCCGTTGTAGTATCTTTTGTATTTGTTACTGTTGTGATTTGTTCATTATCAATATCTGTCGGATGATTTTCACTTGAAACTCTATCAGTTACTGTTGTTTCATTTTTATTACTAATAATATGAGAAGTTGATTGGCTGCTGCTGGATGGAAGATGAAATAAATCTTTTATATTCACAATAGGAGGATTATCATTAGTCTCCCTAATTAAAACGTCTTGAACACTTTTTGTACTTAAAACGGTATAAGAAACTGGAGTAGTTTTATTATTATTATTATTATTATTACGTAATTCTTTTAAACTTTCTGATTTTATAGACTGATTATTTTCACTCGTCAAAAATGAATTCGATTCGTGTAAGTCTCGTTCATCTTCCCTATTGATCTCATTTGATGTTTTATTATTTTTATTATTTATATCAACAAAACTTTCAAATGATAATTTTTCTTCGCTTTTTGTTATAACGGATTTTAATTGAATAGAAGAAGAAGATGGATAATTCATGGATGGTCCTTGAAATCAAAAAATATTCAAATTAATTAAAAAAAAAAAAAAAAGAAAATTTACCTAAACGAAACGTTCACTCATCAATTAAAATTATTTATATATAAAAAACAATATAAACATGCCTGAAATATTAAATGAAGATCCTCGTCCATCGGATTTATGTATTAAATTTGTTTTATGTATTTTATTAACGTTTAACGTTTCCAATGAATTTGTTTTACGCAAAATAAAATTCGATTTTTCCTCCGTTTTATTAGAATTTTCTTTGTTTACATATTTTTTTTTATTTTTATCCGTATTATTATCTCCTTCGCGAGATTTTTCATCATCCATTTCAATTTAATATTTAACAATTATTATTATTATATTATTATTATTTGTTATGAAATAAAATAATAAAAATAAAATGGTAAAATATAAATAAAATATAAAAAAAAAATAAAAATTATAAAAAGTAAATAGTTTTGTTATTATAAAATATATACATAAAATGGTTGACATTAGCAGACGATGATAATTAAAAAAAAAAAAAAAAAAAAAATTAATTAATTAGAATGGCATTTATTTAACGATGCGTGGCTCCCTGCGTTTCCAGTTTGGACCATGCAACTTTTTCTTTTATCATAAGTTCCAATTAATTGTTTGCAACAGGAACAATGAAGGTCTAAATATTGATCACGTCTAAATAAAAATGGAAGAAAACAAAACGGCCAGCACCTTAATAAAAAAAAAAAAAAGTAAAATTATGATTTTGATGATTTATTGATTTAAAAATAATTATGAAAGAAAAAAAAAGAAAAAAAAAATGACAACGAACCCCAACATACACAAGGCTCCTAATGGCGTTTTCGCCATTCTATTTCTTTGTTTTCTTATAACCGGTTGTCCTTCTTTTCCACATTTTGGACAAATAACACTTTGTGGACCTGGTGTCCATGTTTCCACTGTAACAATACAAATAATAATAATTAATTTTTTTTTTTTAAAAATAATAATGTTAAAACATATTTCATTAAATAAATATTAATTTTTTGTTGTTGTTGTTGCGAAAGACACCTGACGTTTTATATGTTTTTGGAGATACTTTAAATCCTTCTTCATTTAAATTATCACCTCCTTCGAGGGAATAATTACGTTCTTCGCTTGGTCTACGATTTAATTTAGAATTTGATACTTGACAATGTGCTAAAAATCTAAATACGTCTAAACCAGAATGTTCCAAATTTAAATGATCAACTAAAACGGATGTGTCATCATTCTCATATGTTAGAATTTCGTTGCAAACTAAACATCTGACTTTTTTACTTTTGTTTGTAGTCATCTGTCAGAATATTTCTGTAAAAAATAAATAAATTTTAATTAAATATTTTACATATAATCATAAAACGTAAATAAATAATACTTACAATTATATTATCTAGATTCTTATTTCAGTCGAACATAATAATTTATTAAAAACACCAAAATAATTGCCTTTGATCTGATCTGATCTGTCAGGTATTAAATACACTTTTTTCTATTAACAAATTTTTTGCAATTATTTAAATTGATATTTTAACGTAAATGACACAAATCCATTAAAATATGTATGTATGTTTAATTCAAAACTATAATCCGACGACGTTTTTATTATTTTTTTTTATTTACGATACATGATAAATTATATAATATATATATGTAAGTTTGTCACAAATTCTTATTACATAAAAAATTAAACATAAGATCTCCAAATAACTTTCTTATTCGCAATTTTTTTAATTTCATAAATATATATCTATATATTGGACTAAAATTTCAAAAAAATATAAACGTTTTTCTTTAAAAAAAAAAACATATTTAGAAAATACAATAAAATAAAAAAAAATGACCGTTTGTTTTCGCTTAACGTGGCACTAATTAGTACGCCAACTTTCAAAAACGGATATAGATGTCGCTAGCGTCGCATGCGTTATTTTCAAAACAATAAAACCGTTAAACGATAATATTTTTAACGTGAAAAAGAAATCAAATTTTTAACGAACTTTTTCTTTTTTTTTACGTTTAAAACAGTGAATAATTACGTATTACAAAGAATACTTTTCTTTTAATTTTCCAAAAAAAAAAAACAAAAACGTTAAACATTACAACGTTACAATAAAAAATTCGTTAAAATTCGTTAAAATTTTTTTTTCTCGTTATAACTGTAAGTAATTTATCATTACATTATAAAAAAAAAATACATAAAAACAATTTAGGATTAAATAATTATGTTCCGTAAATAGTAGAAATGCAACGAATCGTCAGTTTTTCCTTTTTTGACTAGTAAAATAAAATTCGTTCTAATTACATAATGTAAATAATTCCATATATAGAATTTATAAAATTTTATATTTTACGGTTAAAAAAATGTATTTTATATATATATATATATATATATATATATATATATATATATATATATATGTAATTAGTAAAATATTTAATTAATTAATTAATTAATTAAAAAAACGGTTTTCTTCCTTAAATGCAACATTTAACATGGTAACACATAATGTCGTGTGCAATATTACATTACTTTCACTTAATTTTTAATTATGTAATAAAAAAAAAAAAAAATTACATAATTACTATATATATATATACACAAATAATTTCTCTATTATTATTAACCTTCTTTCCTTCCTTCCTTTCTTTCTTTCTTTCTCTTCCTAGTTTCACTATCAAAAAATAATAATAATAATAATAATAATACAATAAGATAAAATAATAAAAAAACTAATAAAACTCACAATTAAAAAAATAATAGAAAAATTAATTAATATTATATATATATATATATAAAAATGAAAAATCATCATGATTCTTAAAAAATTTTTTTTTTCAATTAATTACTGTTATTAAATAATATTAATAATAATAATGATGAGGATTACATCAAGGTAAAAATAAATTAAAATAGTAAAAAAAAAACTCAGTAAAAAAAAAAAAAAAAATCTACACGTTAAATAAAAATTTTTATTTCTTCCGAATGTTTATTAAAAATAAATGCAAGAAATAAAATTATTAAAAAAAAAAAAAAAAACCTGAGAAACGACGTTACTAATAATAATAATAATAATAATAATAATAATAATAATGATGATAATAATAATGATAATAATAATGATAATGATAATGATAATGATAATAATAATAATAATAATAATGATAATGATAATAATAATAATAATAAATGTGTAAAGTAAAAAAATTTTCTTTTTTTTCCTCCTTCATAAACTTATGTGCGAGCAAACGATACACGATTTCTCTTCATCTTGTATTATTCGCCATTCGAAACAATAAGGTACAACCTATTTTAATAATAATAATAATAATAATAATAATAATAATAATAATAATAATAATCAAAAAGAAATTTTTTTCTTTCTTTCTTTCTACACATATATTTAAAACCATTTAAAATGTTTAAAATCAATTCAACTTTCAATAAATAAATTTCTTTTATTTCTTCCCCCTCCTCCCGTTCCTCCCTACTTTCTTTCTCCCTCTCCCTTTAATTAAAAATAAGAAGAATGAAAATTTCACGAAACAAAAAAAAAATAGTAATAATAATAGTAATAATAATAATAATAATAATAAAATCCAATTAAATTTTAATTAACAATAATTATTTTCACACTCTCGCAATCACAGTAATAATTATTATTATTATTATTATTATTACCATTATCATTCACTTTTATATATTTTTCTCTTTTATAATTTACGTGCGTATTTATTAAATATTTAAAAACAAAAAAAAAAAAATTTTCTCTTTCATTATTATTATTATTATTATTATTAATTTTCTTATTTTCCATTTCTTCGAACATCTTATTACGTCATCAATTAAATATTTATTTATAATAATAATAATTATTGTTTAAAAACAAAAAAAAACCTCAATTTCATTTTTCATTGTTTCGAGTGAATATACGTATATAACGACAATAATAATAATAATAATAATAATAATAATAATAATAATAATAATACTAATAATAATAATAGTAATAATAATAATAATAAATATTATTCATTACAATGAACTAATAAATTATCGTGAAAAAAATTTTTATTAACCTTTTTCTTTTTTCTTTTTTTTTTCTTTCAAATTTCATTATTATTATTATTTAAACAATTAATAAATAAATAAATAAATGATTTAAACGCGTTTATTTATACTTAATTAAAAATAAATAATTAATAACGTGTTCGGTATTATTATTATTATTATTTTTACACAAAAAAAAAAAAAAAAAAGAAATTGTCATTACATATTAACGTCCCTATTACTATCACTATTATTATTAATATTATTATTATTATTATCAATAATTAATTATTAAATAGTTTTATTAAATTGACATATTTGATTATTACATATTTTTTTTTTTTTTATAAACTACTCGTTAACTAATATCAATAAATATATATATAATTTTAATTTATTTATAACAAATGTACATTGAGTCCCTTTTTTTGAATGCGATAAATTTTACTTAATCATTATTATTATTATTATTATTATTAATAATAAAAGAGTATTGCAAATAAATTTAGGCCTTAAAATTTAACGGAACAATAATAATAATAATAATAATAATAATAATAATAATAATAATAATGATAATAAATTTCTTTTTTTTCAACTACGAAACGAATTACAACGAACGAACTAATTAGAAAAGAAAAAAAAATGAATTAAATTTAAAATGAAATGAAGGCACGAGCGTAAAACTACTTCCGCTACTACTACCACTACCACTACTACTACTACTACTACTACTACTACTACTACAACTACTACTACAACTACAAAAAAAAAAAATAATAATGATAATAAATTCGTCCGTTACAAAACTTTCAATTTGTTCGTGAAAACAATAAAAAAAAAAAATTAATTAATCAAACCGCGAATCCATAACAATTTTTTTTATTTAAATTTCTTTTTTTTTCGTTTCTACCAAAAATATTATTATTATTATTATTATTATCGTAATCATCATCATCATCATCATCGTTAGATAATATAATAATATAAACAAACAAATTTTTAACTAAGTACGAAATTTTTAAAGTTTTTCTTCTTCTTCTTTTAAAGCTATTATAATAAATAATAACAATAATTATTATTATTATTATTATTAAATATTTTTATTGTTGTTGTTTTTGTTTTGGTTGTTGTTGTTGTTGTTTGTGTTTCTGCTTTTTTTCTTTTTGTCGTCTTCATTCTTCGTAAAATCTCTTCGTCATTTCATTTTTTTTTTGTCTTTCTCTTACGAAACAAAATTGAAACTATCGAAAGAAAGAGAGAGAGGGAGAGGGAGAAAGAGAGAGAGAGAGAGAGAGAGAGAAAGAGAAAGAGAGAGATAGAAAACTTCATACATCAACGATCGTTAATGATTGTCTCCAATTGATTGCGATCGATTCGACGATTAAAAAAAAAAAAAAAAAATTTTCTTTTTTTTTTCTCTTTCGCTCAATCGAAACCTTTCGAAATCGAAAAACGAGAGAGAGAGAGAGAGAGAGTGAGAGAGAGAGAGAGAAAACATTCAAACAATATATAAAGGAGAAAAATTAATAAATAAATATTTGTTCGTGATTCGTCAAAACGAAATCGACAAACATGTTTATGGGTCCGATTGCCGAAAGGGAAAGTTGTGCCGTGTCCGACCATATCAAATTCGGACCGAAAACGACGGCTAAATTTGATGACGTCATCTTATTTAAATCGCAACGGTCCATTACCTAAAAAAAAAATGTTAGTAATAATCATAATAATAATAATAATGGTATCAAAATAAAATACGTATTATCGCCACATCATCCTCGTCATCCTCATTATTTCAAATACCTAAACTATCGATAGCGAGTAACGATTACGTATTTAACTCATTATTATTATTATTATTATTTAAAGTAAATAACGTAAACATTACCTTGGCTAAAAATTGAACTATATACTTCAAAATATGATAATTATCCTCGGGTAATTTTTCTCTTATCAGTATCGTGACGTGTCTTAATCTTTCATCTTTGGATATACATTGAAATTGAGTTATTTCCTCGAATAAATCGTACGTCATAAGCGGCTCTTCTAATTCCCTAAAAAAAGGAAAAAAAAAAGATGATGAAAAAATTTTCCTTCCTTTCTTTTTAAATCATTATGAAAATAATAATGATAATAGCATTTACCTTAGGAATGTTTTGAGTAAAACAGCAGCTAAATGTACGTCCCCTTTAAAATCAACTTCTTGTCCTTGATTTAATTTATTTTGATATTCTCGCAAGAGTGAAATGTTAGCAGAACGCCGGAAAATCCCTTCGGTTTCCAAAGCTAAAAGAAAATGTTAAATTATCAGGTGATAATCAGGTGAATGAATGAATGAATTTGTCGTCGTCGTCGTACCATCAGGTTGACATAAAAATCTCACGCATTGACTTATGACGGGCGGTATGACTTCTCCATCGTTGTTGTCTTTTATGAATTGTAGCGAAACTCCAAATTGTTGCGTGGGAAGTGGAGCGTGAAATTTTGAATCTCCGATATCTTTTTCAGGTGGCGGCAACGGTTTTTTAGATTTTTTCGATATAAGTTCGTCGTGTCTTAAAAGAAAATTATTATAATCGTTAGCACGTCACTTTTACGTCACTCTCACGTGCAAACAATAAACATAATAAAAAAGAAAAATGATTACTCAATGACTGGTTGAGGTATTGAAAGCTGATATGGTAATTCTACTAAATTATGAAGTTCTTGAAGACTATTTACATACATAACTTTCCTCCCGAATTTCGCGCTGGAAAAAACAAAATAATAATAATAATAATAATAATCATGAAGAGTTCCATGAATTATTTACATGGTTGCCGCTCGAATTCATGCTCACCTGATAACAGCTCTAAAAACTTGCCAAACTAATCGAATAAAATTCGTAGGATGAACTAAATAAAGCGCTTTTAAATTTTTTTTATATTTTCTGTCGAAAGCTCTGTAAGCTTGCCAAAGCCATGACAGAGTCGGTTTATTACGACTATTTAAACCATAGTGAAGATAGACTAGACTGTAATCTTGTTCTACATATTTGTCCAATGTAAACATTAGATACCTAAAAAAAAAAAAAAAAACCAAGTTTACATTTTGTTTACACAGAATAAAAAGTAATAATATTGTTGTTATTATTATTATTACTAATATTTGTTTAATAAATATTTGATAAATTATACATTTTACACATTTAGACGATTTGATACACACACTGAAAAAATGATTGATTGTAATTCGAATATGAATCGAATCGAAACGAAAAACAAATAATAATAATAATAATAATAATTGTAAAAATAAATTTAATTAATGAGTCAAAAATCAAACATGATGAATATATTAAAATGTTATGAACGATAAAATTCTCAGAATAATTATTGTAAATGTTTGCTAGTGAAAAATAATTTTGTCGAGAAAAATAAAATGAGAAAATTATTTTACAATATCGATTATTAATTAAAATTTCAAAACAATTTTAAAACTCACTTAAGTAGCCTTTGGTGATTGAGTTCTTTATTACTAGGTAACTTGCATGCAGACACAACAATAACTTTCCTTCCATAAGGATCATCTCCTGCAACTTCGACAATACCATATTTTTCAATGTCGCTAAAATCTTCATCGCTTAAATCCTCTTCGTCGTTTTTAACATTATATTGTAATGAATCGAGACCACCGTCAAGCAACTAAAATGGAAAATCAAATTTTCAATTGAATTTTTAAATTCATCAAGCAAATAAATTGTTTTGCAGAATAAAATTTATAATATTTAATTACTTAAAATAATAATAATCATAAATAAATGGTTACTACAATTTGAAAAACATTTTAATACATACCGTGGGAGCATTTACTAATTCGGCCTCAAAATTTTCTTCAATAGTTCCATCGGATACAGGAGACTCTAAAAAATCTTGATCTAAATCATTTATAGGTCCTTTTAAATCTGCTGTAATTAGAGTTAAAAGAAAAAAAAAAAACAATTTAAAAAAATGAGCAAATTAAAAAACTGGTTCACTTTCACTACTACATTAATAATAATAATAATAATAATAATAAATTAACTTCTCACCATTTCCAACTGTAGCAACCAATTCTGTGTCATCAAACTCCAAATTGGGTTCATAATCGTGATAATCTGACAAACTCGGATAAGGATCTTCTGGTTCGTGACCTCCAACACCGAAAAAGTAAGAAAGAAAACCAAAATAACAATTCATGCCATTGAAATAATAATAATCGAGTTTTATCGAGATCCCTCCTATGAGGATATTTTAAAATGTATAAAATTCCCATTGTCAATGTGAAACACAAAAAAAAAAAAAAAAAAAAAAATTATTCCATGGAACAATACTTTCACTTACACTATTTACTTTTTTCTCCTTCTTTACTATTATTATTATTATTATTATTTAATTTAATGTTTTGTATCGTTTATGAATAAAATATTTTTCTTTTTTTTTATATTATTATAATAACCATCATGCCGAGACAAAACATTACACTTTAATAATTGCCATCATCATAACATTATTAATGCAATAAAAAGTAGTTAAAAAGTGTAACAGAAATCATTACCACAATTTCTCACATTAGAGAAAATTATTTTTTTAATTAAAATTTTTTATAAAAAAAAAAAAAAAAAAAAAAGAAAAATGGGTAACAATACAAACAATAAATGACAAACAATGTTGACATTAAAAATAAAAACCCCCGCCCCCAGAATTTTCATATTTTTTTTTTTCCTTTTTAATGACATAAATTATTACAATAATAAATTTGAAAAATATGTTTTGATTCAATTTAACAATTAAATTAATATTTGATTATTATTATTATCAATTAGAAAGGGGAAAAAACTAAAATCTCAAATAAAAAACGAAATGTAAAAAACGCAAAAAAAAAAAAAAAAAAAAAAAAAAAAAACGCAGCAGACATTTTTCCTTTCCGTTTGATAATTGGATAATATATATATATAAAACTTACCTCCTACCAGAGCATTTGATAAAGGTTTTAAATTAGGTTGACAATCTGTTTCCATATTCATGTTAAAATATTTAACATCTGCGATTCATAATTCATTCTTGTTATCAAACTGTGGCAACACCTACTAAAATTATTTTATTCCCGATATTCACAAGTTAAAAATTATTAATACTCCCACTAACAATATATATATATACGTAGATGTATTGTTACTCGTTTGACTGTTTAGATGTGACTGCTCAACTGCTTCGAGAGTCAACACTAGCGACAGCCCCCGCTCAATTTATTAAATGCATTCAATTAATTATATTTACCTTATGTTATCGTCAATTATTTTATATTTTTTTTTTTTTCCTCCGCTAAAATTTAAATTTTAACCGTTACTCGTTCTTCTTTCTCGCGATTTTCAAAATTTATATATTTCACCCTTTGTGCAATTTTTAACTTGAAAATAATTTTAAAAAAATGTCTCCTTTTTAATTTTTTAAATGCGAAACCCTAATAAAATAACTTACTAAAAAAAAAAATTAATTTATCTATATAAATTTTAAACGTGAGTTTAATTTCTGTTATGTTTTCAAAATTTAGTAATTTTGGCTTAACGGTTTGTTTTATTATTAGACTATGATTTACGAAAAAAAAAAAAAAAGAAATAAAATTTTCAATGAATTATCATTATTGATAAAAAAAAAAAAAAAAACGTTAGTCTATAAATATTTCCCATTACTACAAACAATTTTAATAAATTTTTTAAGAATTACTTTTTTAATTTAACTTTCGAACCCCCCGCCTCCGCCCCCACCCCCCGTTTAAAGGTATTTCCGTTAATTTTATTATCATCGATTTTAAATTTTCCGCCATTTTGAATGAATAGTAAATATTTATTCCCTTAAAATCGAATATTATTACTCAATAATAATAATAATAATAATAATAACAATAAATAAAAAATTCATTTTTTCACCCTCTCTTCCTCCCCCCACCCCCCCCAAAAAAAAGAAAAAAAATTTACTATTAAAAAACTTTTCTTTATTGTCTTTCTTTTCCATTCTGCTTTACAATATACCTGTACAAACACATATACCTGTACAAAAATTGTTTCTTGATTTAATAAACATTCCAGAAAGAAAAACATTTAATTCAAACGAGGGTTAAATATTAACCCCGTTGATTACAATAATAATTTTATTGATAAGATTTTCCAATTTTCCACTTTTCCTTCGTTAACTTCCGTCGTTCATTTTTCTTTTCTTTTTAAATTTTCCTTTTTTTTCTTTAAAACTATCAATCTTTCTCTTTCTTATTTCCCGTTTCTTTTTCTGTCTATCTATTTTTCTTTTTGCCGCTTTTTCCGGATTTATAACGAACTGAAAAGAATCAAAAAAAAAAAAAAATTTTTTAAACTCTTTATTTTTCCGGGGGCGGGGGGGGGGAGACGAGACGAGAGTAAATCTTTTCGATTATACCTCTTGTGCTATTTTATTTTTCCTCTCCGTTCTTTTTTCTGCCAATTTGGCATTTATTTTAATGACTTCTTTCGAATACGTTTCCATTCCAACTTTCTTTTTAAATATTCCGCAAACTTCGACGACCAAAGATTTCATCGGATGATTTTCACCCCCCTGCTGTACTATTTCTCTTTCTCTTATTATCGGTGCCATCATGTGATATAAAACGGATTTGAGAGTCGATTTGGGTAAACACATGGCGACGGCACCCAACCAATTGAAAACCGTCATTCTCTATAAAAAAAAAATTTTCATTTTTTTTTTTCTTTGACCTTTGACCTAGTTAAATTTTCCATTTTTTTAAAAAATCAATTTATTTACCAATATTTTACTCGATGGATTTTGCGAAAGTTCCAAATTGACGATTCTTCTCATTCTTTTTATCATCCACAATAGCGAAAGTTTTGGCTTTTCCACGTCGTCGTCTTCCTCCTCGTCGCTATCATCATCATCATCATCATCGCCGGCATCTTCTTCGTCGTCGTTCTCAACTTTTCCATTTAAATTTTTCTTATTTTTTTTAGGTTTTTCCATTACACCGCTTAAAACTCTTGCCAAATAAACTAAATTTTTAACGTTCTGAAAAAAAAAAAAAAAAGAAAAATTATTAACAATCGAACAAAAGGGCGGGACGGGGGCAGGACGGAGGCGGGGCAAGGGGAGGAGGTAAATTTGCCACACCTGATCTAAAAATTCTTGAGTTATTTCAATCCCCGGTATGAATTGCGAACAATGATCCAATATTAAACTTTTGATTCGTCTGTGAAGAGTTTTAGGTTCCAAAAATGAAAGTTTTTGACTACTGCTACTCGTTTTACCATTTAATACGGCTGCGACGTCGTTGGGATCGCAAGAATTGAATACGTAACCGAGAAATTGAGATGCTGCGAGACGTATCCATTCGTGAGCGTGACAAAGTAAATTTTGAGCCGTTTCTAACGAAAAAAAATTTAAATGTATCAGGTGCACAGAAGAAAAAAAATTTCAACCTCCTTGGTGCGTTTGTAAAAACACACACACACACGCACCAGTCAAAAAATGTATGTTTTCCTGATATTTATCCGACGTGAGAAAATCCGGTACGTTCGAACATATTTTTATGACGAGTTGCATGACTTGAAAAAAATGATGATCTTCATCTCTGTTTTCCGCCGCGTTCTCTCGAACCAATTTGACAAATTTTCCGGGTCTCGAATCTCCGACGAATTGACTTTGTATTATCGGCAGCAAAACCGGAAGTCGACTTTCGAATTCTTCTTTTTCGATCGATGCAAATATTCCAGAGATTTGTGCTGCCAACCGTCTGAGAGTTAACTAATCGGCAGCAACAACAGAAAAAAAATTAATAATAATAATAATAATTCGAACGCGATATCTATCAATCGTGACGATGTAGTAGTGTTGACGTCATCATCACCTTTTTTTCTTTGAAATAAATCATGAGAACATCGAATAATTGATCTCTGTGACCTTTATCCAATCTCGTTAGCATGGCTTTGATCAAACCCGATATTATTTTTTTACAATTTACGCTGTCGTCATTTATTAAACTCGCTCCTAACGTGAGCAAAAACACTCCGCTCAATTCTTCCAATTTTTCCTGCAAAATAATAATAATAATAATAAAAATGTAGACATTTACGCAGATGCAGAAGACGAAGAAAAAAGAAAAACTTTTTACTACTACTACTTACGATTGGAAAATGTCCAATGATACTTTTTATCATTTCCAAACTCGATTGTCTTCCACTTTCCGTGTCGTAATTCAATTGCGACGTGAAAAAACCTATGAATTCTTCGACTTTCGATTTTAACGGATATTCCATGATGTAATGAAAAACGCATTGTCGGGCTTGTTGTCTCACGTGTGAATGATCCGAAGTTATCGACAAACTCGCGACTTTGTTCATCAATTCGTGCAATTCCGGACTGTTTAATTTTTTTTTCAATATCGTTCTGAGTAGGGAAAACGCGGTCGCTTGCCGCGTCGTGTCGTATATGTCTTGTTCCGTGTACAATAAGAGAATTTTCAATTGTTCACTCGTGATACCGTGATAATTCGTTTCTCGTATCAGCGTGCTCACGGTCTGAAAAACCATTATACAAAAATAATTCACAATCGCCATATTTGATTTTTTTTTTTGCCTTCTTTTACAAAAAAAAAAAAAAAAAATTTACCTTAAACGTCGCTAAAACAAGATCGAAATTGTTTCCTTTCGACAAACCCGCAGCAGCGTATTTGTGCAACGTCGTAAACAAACAATCCGTTATTTTTTTAACGTTCTCTCTCAAACTCGGAAGATTGTATTTGATGAATTTCGACAGGCATTGTACGGCGAGGGTGGATACCTTAAAATGACATCGCGCACCGATATTAGCATAAATAAATAAATAAATAAATAATTTGATAAACAAAAAACACGTGTCACCATCTTACTTTAACTTGTTGCGAATCCAGAGAGTTGACGAGAATGGGAGCGATGGGATCGAGATAACATCTTAAATCCCGATCGCAATTTTTCAATTTTTCTTTTTTCATTATGACGTATAAAAGACCGAATCCGAATTCTACGATTATATGAGCGTTGGATTTCGTACCTTTTTTTACGGGATTGCTTAGCGTTCCCAATCTGTTTTTCGGTTCCGGCGGTATAATATAACAATCCGTTTTCTCCTGAAAAATAACAATAATAACAAACGATTAATTTTAAAATTTCCTTTCCCCCCTCCCCCCCTCCCCCCCAGGAATTTTCTTCTTTCTCACTTTGTAATTTTTTTCCTTCGAGAGTTCAACGGTCATTTTAGGCGGCAATAATTGCGGAATGCTTTCCGACGTCGTACCGTAAATGTAAATAAATAAATTTTCGAATGATATGTATTGATTGGCCGAGAGACCCAGAGTCACTTGTCTTAAATATTCCCTACACTTGACTAGGTTTTTATGAGTGTACGAAGTTTGAAGTACCTGGAAAAAAAAAAGGTACGGAAATCGTATTCATTTATCGTGTGGAATAATCAACCTTAAAATTAAAGGATCGCTCACGTCTTTAACGGGTAAAATTAAATCCGTCAAACATTTTTCCGTAATGCATTGAGCGATGAGATTAATTAAATGATAACTTTTAGTTGATTTCGCTTCCTTATGTTTAGCTTGTATTTTGATGACTTCTTTTTCTTCGCTCAAAGCTTCGAACAAATCCGATTTGCAAGCCTAGAAAAAAAAAAAAAACACCCCCCATTTAAAGGAAAAAGTTTTTCGGAAAAATTTTTCCGGAACACATTTTCGGAAAATTTTTCAGACTCACGTCCAACAATATGGGTAAATTTTCATCGATGTCACCGGGTTTTAACAAACCGTGAATGTGAAGAATGACCGCGTGCATCGTGTAAACCGACACGTGCAAGTGAAATCCTTTTTTCAATGACGTAGACATTTCTTCCAACAGCAAATGCAAATATTTCGGACCGAGAGTAAAAAGTATTTGCTGTAGCGTTTCTCTCGTTACCCGACGCACGCTCTCTATACGTGATTTTAGATACGTGCAAAGCATCATAAAAATACTGAAAAAAAAATTCTTTTTAACGAATACGACGATTTCCCCCCCACCCCCCCCCAAAAAAAAAATTAACGTACCCCGGCAACTGACGATCGAGTATTCTTTCCGGTAATTTTTGTAATAATTTCACCAACGTGACCGCGATCGGAATTTTAAGCAAATCTTCTTCTTCTCTATCCGCGCTGACATTTTTGTAATTGAGTTTATGAGTGCTTTCAACTCGCGTTTTCCTCGTCAAAATTTTATACAATTGATTTAAAAGGGATCCCGCTATGGCTTTTTCAACTTTCAAAGCAGCGAACGGTTTAAGAATTTCCTAAAATAAAAACAAACAAATAAATAAATAAATAAAAGGTTTTAAATCATTTGACGCCCGCAAAAACTCACGATTTTTTCTATGGCAAGTTTATTTTCCTCTTGTTTTTGTACATTTTCTTCTTGGGATTCATCAACTTCCTCCGATTCCTTTTCCAAAACTTCCACCAATTCTTCAACCAATTCTTTAGATTTTTCCCGAGTTTTATTTTTTTTTTTATTCTTCATCGATTTCCCATTTTCCACATTTTCCGATTCGTTCGTTATATTCTTTATTTCGACTTCATCAACATCTTTATTCTCGCCGTTTGAGTCGTTTGGTTTTAAATTTTCTTTTGATTCCTTTTCTGATGAATCATCATTAGAGGTTTTTTCTTCTTCTTCTTCTTCTTCCTTAGGAGTTGCATCCACATCCATAACTTTTAGCAAATGATTTTTAGCAAATAATTTTAGTAATAGAAAAAAAAAAAAAAAAAATCTAATTTTCGTAAATATGAAATCACTCCATTACCTTCATTTTTCCTGTTTTTCATCGAGTTGCTGTTGTTGTTGGACTCACTTGCTGGAGAACTGGAAATATCAAAATGAAAAGCGTCCAAAATTGCAATAACGGTTCTCGTGAGCTGTTTTTGAAATTCGAGTTTTCCATGAAGTTTCGTCAAATAAAATCGAAGAACCATTTGATAATGATGCCACGGAAGAAACCTACAAACGGTAGCCACAGCCTGAAATATATATTTAATTATTATTATCACGTGATTATTAAAAAAAAAAAAAAAAAAAAAAAAAAAGAAAATCATCATTGTGAAAAACTGACTTCGATCGCGGAGTCGATCAAACTGTTTTTTCCCGCGTATTTCGAACAAGCCAGATATCGAGTTGCAAGCGGTAAAATAAATTGTAGTAGAGTTCTTGTGGATAATGACTTTTCCAACGTTTTTGCCGTATTGGAAAATCTACAAAAATATATGTAAAATTTAATAAACAACGTGTCGAAAAAATTATTTTTGTAAATGATAATAATTTACTTTTGTAGCGCTTTCAATCTCCTGTAAATTTGCAAATGCTGTGCGTTTTCGAAAAAATCAACTTCCGGATCGAGTTTGTTGGTCAAAATGGACAAATCTCTAAGTACCGGATGTAAGTCGCCGCATTCTCGAGCCTGAAAAATTTATCGATTCGCACGTGAATATGTATATCGATACATTTGAATGCGTATCGCGGTAGAAATCGACTTACCATGACACCCAACAGCGAAATCGATAAACCCTGAACGTTTTCGTTTTCGGATACGATCCCCTTTTTGACTAAAAATAAAATGCTTTCCAACCAATGTTGTTTTAATAAACCTTTTCCTTTTAAGAAATAAGCAATCTTGGGACAAATTTCTTTCAAATAAAACGAAGCGTTATCCCGCAGCGAAATATCTTGTTCCTGATGAGTAAAAAATCGTATTTATTATCGATTAATCGAATCGAATCGATTATCGGGATCGATTTCGACTTACGCATCGAACGAAATAAAAACTGTTGTGCAACACAATGAATGCCAAATCCGTATTTAAATTTTTTTCGAGAGTCAAAGTTTTAATTTTCTTATACGCTTCCAACCTCCTATCGAAATCCGGTTGATCGACACGTTTTGCATCCCACGAATTGAGATCCGAAATTAAAGTGAAAACTTGATGGATTTCCGGACAACGTTTTTCTATCGTTCCAATCAAATTGATTAAAATGACGCGAGCTTGCTTTAATTCTACGATTCCGAAAAGGGGAGCGAGTTGACTGAAATAATAATAATAATAATAATAATTATTTGTATCTTTAATTTTAAAAAAAAGTAACCATGCGGTCACTCACCGCAAATATCCCGAAGGATTTACTACAACGTTTGCGAGATTTTCCAAAGTTGTCACCATGTTGATCAATACATCGTCCTCTTCGTTCGCGTACGTTTTACGCGTGCTCAGTAATTTGATGAGTATATTCATGAGAGCATCGCCGTGTTCCGTCGATGTCGCCATTTCTGAAATTCTCGAAAGGACCGTCATTTGTCCTTTGCCGAACGTCGACAAATCCGATTTTTCCAATTTTCTTCTCAAATACGTCAATATCATTCCGACATGTGGAAAAAGAATTTTCGAACCGTAATTCAGTTCTTCTTTCACTAAAAGAAAAATTTTTTTTAAAAAAAAAGTTACGCTTAAAATTATTATTATTATTATTATTTTTTTTACTTACGAGTTAATTTCGAAATTTTATCTTCTTCCACAGGTAGTATAAAATCGACTTCAATAGGAGTATAATTTTCTTCTTGTTCGTCGTCATCATCATTTGGGGTGTTTTCCTGAAGCGTCAAAAGATTTTCAAGCATTGAAGAAATGCAGGAAGTCACAGAATTTTCCGCTTTTTCATTTATGAGCAATTTCATCGTAACCGACAAAGGAGTCATTTTTTCTTTCTCGTCATTATAACGAGCAAGTAATTTAAAATACCTGAAATCGATGAAATACATATAAATTTACATTTCGAATGAAATTTTTCGCACGTTTAAATTAAATTAAAATTACCTCGGGTTTTTAGACCAAACGGAAAACAATCTTAAAAGACCCGCAGAACCGTGAATCCCTTCGATCGATAATTTAGACAAATTCGGCCAAACGAATACGTTAAATATCGCATTTATATCGTCTTCCCTCCATGGGAAATCTTGAAATCGATCGAAAAATTTTATTACGAAATCGATGCAAGTCGTTTTTAAATTTTTCAACGATGAAAAATATCCACTGTAAACTTGATCCCTGTAAAAAATAAATAGAAAAACTTTGTAAAGTTATTAAAAAAAAAACCCTGGATGGTAATTTTCAAAAATAAATAACCTTTTCGCGTATATTCCACAGACGTAAGATCCGACCGAAAGGACAACTTTCAAAATGTATCTTTGTAAAGAATCAATCATCAAACCGCCGAAACTATTCAAAACAACTTCTGCAAGGTTCACGGTGCTTAAAAGTTTTTTTAAAAGCGGTACTTTTTTCAAATCGACAGAATTTATTATTTTCCCAAAATCAAAAACATCGGCTAAAAAATAAAAAATAAAAAAAAAAATACATTTGATCATTTCAAAATGGCCGCTGCAATTCTCCAAACGACAAATTTAAAAAAAAGGTTTTATCAAGTTTACAAGAGCGTACTCGAGCAGTAAACATTCCATCTTTTAAACGCCATTTTTAAAAATATTTCTTTTTCAGACTGAGAAATCCCCGATAGAAATCTTAAAATTATCGATCTTCTGAGTGCGTTCGCCGAACTTTTATTCCCTCTCGACGTTGAACTCAAATATAACATTTTGCTGTATAATATCCTGTAGAGTAAATTAGGAAAAAAAAAAAAAAAATTTGTCACGAGTCTAAAGTTTAAAGAAAATCATTTGAAAAAGTAGTAGTCAATGTTACGACCTCATAACTATCGGCATGAGTTCTTCTCTGTGCACATCCTTCACGCCTCCAGATTCGGCATCAACTTGAAAATGAACGAGTTCATCTTTAAATTTACCATCGTCGATCAGATTCGATAAATTTTGCTTGTACGGAACCATGTAACTGTATTTGTACTTAAATAAACACTCCAAAGCTTTTTTTTGTATTTCCGCATCTTTGTACACGAGCAACGACAAGTAGGAATCCCGAACTTCCGGTTCTTTAAAACAATGTTTGGGATTTTTAAATTTGGACAGTAAAGTCAATTGAGCGATGGCACACCTTAAAAATTATTATAAAAATTTCAATGTTAGCGTGTAATTTAATTTTTCCCGATCTAAACGATTAATTTATGGGTTACTTTATTGTATTCCCGTAGGAAGTTTTGGATTTTGAATCTTCTTCAATCACATCATCAGGCAAATCTTCTAGACTTTTTTCACTGCTCTCAGATTCATTCTTTTGTATGTTAATGGTTAAAGCACTGTCAAAACTAGTTTTCAAAACTTCATTTCTAAAAACAAATTTTTTTTTTTTTTTTTTCAGTAAAATGATCAAGTAATTAATTATAATTTTAATCATTTTCTGTAATTCGATAACAATAAACTTGAAAGTGAACTTCTCTTACTGTATAAATGGTAAGTAAATGGAAATCACATCCCTGTGTTTGGCTTCACAAATTTCTGGAAATAAATTCATTGTAGTCCATAGTAAATTCCTATAATTTTCATGATCAACTTTATTCGAAGCCCTTATAAACATTAAACTGTCCAAGAAGTAATCATCTAAAATTATACAGCAAACAAAAAAGTCATGAAAAAATAAACAAAACTTTAAATTTAAAACATTTTTATATGATTGACACCTAAAACGGGCAATTCGTAATCTTCCATCAATGCCATTCCTTTACAATAAGCCGTTGAAGTTCTCAATTGTGAAAAAAATATATCCCAAAATGTATTCACGGGCATTCCAACCGAGTAGGAAGCTATCAAATTAGACACGGGTTCCCAAATTAGTTGAAAATTATTATATAAAACTCCTAATAAGTATTTAAGTAGCACCTAAAATAAAAAAAAACAAACAAATAATTTGACAAATTATTTGATGGAAGAATTTTTTGACCTTTAAATTGCAACAATTTTTTATCAACGTCTTCAAAACTATTTTTCCCACCCCCCCCCAAAAAAAAAAACCGTTGAGATTGCAGTGGCAGGAGTTAAAAATATGTGCGCGCTAACGTTGTACGCACATGATGGACGGTACAAATGAATACAAAAATGAAACGATTATTATTTCAAGGAGCTGAATCAAAGGTTTACATTCAAGATTTTTTAGGAAAAGAAATTTTGGTGAAAGAAAGATTTAAAAAACATTACAGACATTCCGAATTAGATAGTTATTTAACGAAAGAGAGAATAAGGGCGGAATGCCGCAATATTGTCAGATGTAAACAATTAGGTAAATGAAAATGAATGTAATCATTTACAACTCAAAAATATGTACACCAAAAAAATAAAAAATAAAAAATAAAAATAGGGCGACTACGTCACACCCACACTATAAAATTTAAAATTAATTTTTATCAATTGTAATAACCATTAAAAATAATTAAACTAACCAATTTAGGTTAAGTTACTAAACCACGTGAATTTGAATTTTTTTTTTTAGGAATTAAAACTCCGACGATTTATTTCGTGGATCTTAACAAGAGAGTAATTTATTTAGAATATTTCAAGTCGAGCGTTTCCGTGAAACAGTATTTTGAAAAATTGGAAAGAGAAAATGAGTTGACAGATGATAAAATCAAAGAAGTGGCTTATTTATTAGGAAATGCCATTGCTAAAATGCATTCCAATAACATGGTACACGGAGATTTGACCCCTTCTAATTTTCTCATACAGAAAAATGAAGTGACAAATAAAAATGAGATAATAGTCATTGATTTCGGGCTGAGTCATTTAGAGGCAAGCGATGAGGATAAAGGCGTAGATTTATATCTTCTCGAAAGAGCTTTGGTCAGCATGAATGTTAACGCATCACAATTTTTCAAAGATATTTTGCAAAAATACAAAGAGACTTATAAAAAAAAAATCAATTCAGTCTTACAAAAATTTGCAGAAGTAAGATCGAGGGGAAGAAAGAGATGCATGGTTGGGTAAACCATGAGTACAAGAGTAAAATAAAATGTGATTATCAACAATTGTGCAATGACAAATTAAAGACCTCACTTTTGCAAACGGGGAGGAGAAAAAAAAAAAAAAAAAAAGTTATAAATATTTAATTTTTACCTTACCTTGTGATTTTCCTCTTCCACAGAACTCAGTAATTCAAATTTAAGCCTATCCAATATCATTAATTTATTTCTATAATCGTTCACAGTCAAAGGCACAAATTCGGCATCCGATGCATCTTGAAGTGCTTTCATCATTAATTTCGACGGTTTTTCTTTAAATTCTTCTAATTTTTGCAATGAATTAACTGCTAATAATCTTGAATTCGTTTGTGATGATAATAACCATTCTTGTATTGTTTTATTTAATTCTTCGAGACAATTTCCAGAAAACGTGTAACCATTTTGCAATGTCAAAAATAAATTGAAAGCTTTAAGTGCCAAAATCGATTTATCAGTCTTTAAAGTCTTGAGCATTTTTTCAACGAAGAAATCGGAATTTAAGTCGCTCAAGTCTGTGATTTTATTTTTAAAATGCAAAAGTGTTTTCAAAGCCACACAAATGGTAAATAATAATATTTTTTTTTTGTTTTCTTCTTCTTCTGACGATATTAATAACTCAAGTAATTTATTTATAACTTTCACGACAGTGTTTATGCATTGTGAATGATCTACCGGTTCAAAATGTCTCAACAGTATTAACGAGCACAAAATATTTTTTAATTCTTCATTTTTTTCTAAAAAATTATTCAACAATTCAATTGTAACATTGAATATATGCATTGTCTCTCCATGTAACGCCAGTGGATAAACAGTATAATCATCAAATTTTTGATTTGTTTTCTTTGCAATTTTTTCCACAATGATTTTTGTTAAAGTGTTTAAAAATTCAATCGAATTAACTTTGGCAAAACTTTTAAGCGCTTTCGGAAGAATGGTTCCTTCAAATCCAGAAGATTCCGATGTTTCAGAAATGAAATATATTAGTGTATCCATGTTGTTTATTAGCATAACCTATAAATTTAAAACAACTTTCGAAGAATTCATTTCAAAAAAAACAAATGAAAATTTATCAAAATACAATTTACCTTTTCTATAATTTTACTAGCTAATTCTTGTGGTAATTTTATATTTTTCAATGTGAGCATTTGTGCACAAATTTCAGCTGCAATACTTTGCACTTTCATTTCTAAAGTTAAACATTTTAAAATGATTGTTGTAAACTCTGACAAATGTGTTTCGACTAAATGACTTCCTCCTTTGCAATCAAGTCCTAATTTACTGATTTTAAGCATTGATTTCAAACCTGATAATTCATTATTTTCTATTTTATTTTTTAAACTTGCCTTAAAAAAAAAAAAAAACACAATAATAATGATAAGTACCTACAGTAATTTATAATAAATTCTTAAATATATGATCCAAATTTTAAAAACTTACAATTAAAACTTTGAATAAAATTGAATGCTGAACTGGAATACAATTCCCATAAGTAGTAACTATTTGACTTGTTAGTGAAATTAATATCCTTTGTGGTATGTCATTCATCCCGAAAGAATTGAGTAAAACTGTAAATAATTCTTCTGCACAACTGTGAGTTTGTCCTTTAATACCTTTCATCATTTCGAATAATAATTGACCACAACCTTCTGCAACCTGATATTTAAATCAGTTTCATTTTTAGTTTCAAAAAATTATCTTGAAAATTACTTTTTAAAAAATTATCATGATGATAATAATACCTTAAATACTTTAATTAAATTAAAAAAATAATAACAATGTCATACTCACATCAGGCGATGTTTGAACAACATACAAAACCAATGATAATAATTTATTTTTATCTTTGACTTTTCTAGCTACAAATGAAAAACTTTGTGCAGCAAAATCTCTTACATAATCCGGATTGTTTTCGCTAAGAAGCGGAGCAAGTTCCAACAATACTATATCTAAATTTTTTACCTGAATAATAACAAAAAAATCTTTATATTGTAATTTTAAAAAACAACTAACAATCATTCGCTTTGAAAATTGGATAAAAACTTACCATTTCTCTAAACAAATATTTAAATATATATGCTAAACATGTAAAAGTTGCTTCTAATATTTCAGGATTTTTAAATTTTAATAAATGTATTAATTCTTTTAAAATTTGTGGAAAATAAGGATAGAGTTCATGTCTTAAATCTTTTACTAATGCTACCATTAACCTAAAATGACAGAGGAATGATATCGATTAAAATTGACAGTTACATACCCATTTCTAACTTACATAATTTAACTCACTCTAAAACAGGCTGATAAGATAATTCATCTTGATGTCTTATATTTTTAATAAAAACATTTATAATTTTTTCTTTATTATTAAGTAGTTGGGGTAAAGTTTGAGTTTCGTATCCTATTTCACTTCTAAATTCTTTCCATTTGGCACTTAAATTTAAAACAACCCATTTTTTAATTGCCAAATGAAAATATGTGGAATTTTCCACTTCTTCTTCTTCTTCCTCATACCGATGAGGAACTCGATGAAATACATCAATGTTAACATTTGAAATCCTTTCGGAAAATGGTATAAACTAAAAAAATAAAATCAATTTATGGTTATCGTACTCACACACACACACACACACGTGGAATAATTTTCCATCCATTAATTCGTTATTAATAAAATGTTATTAAAAAAAAATTAACGAAATTAATAAAATACTCAACCTTAAACCTATTACCACTCTTCCTACTATTTTTATCCATTTTATAAGCTACAAAAAAAAAAAATTAATTATTAACTACATAGATTTATCAAATACATTGTTTAGACATGGCTAACTACTAAACAACGTGGAAGCAGAAAATAATTCAAATAATTTCGTTTTATGTATTTCAATTACAACAAATTTAACTTTAATAATTTTTTTTTTTTCTATTCTCGACGAAATAAGAAAATATTACATAAAAAGTTTACATTTCGAATCAATAACCATACTAAAATAATAATAATAATAAATTTAATACTAATTTACGAATAATATCTTAAAACTTATCATAGCATCAACCTACTTACTTAATCCTTCATCATCAATATTATTTTTTTTGTTTAAAATTTAATAAAGGATATTTAAAATTTTCTTTCCTTTTTACTAAAATAAATAAATACTACTTAGATATATATATAAATATATATATATATTGAAAGCGAAAAAAAAATCAATCAATCAATCAATCAATACATTGAAAAACATTCACTTTGGTTATAAAATACCTAATAATCAAGTAATTTAAAAAAAATTATTATTATTATTATCATCATCATAATCAAAATATTATTATTATTATTATTAAACCTAATCTTATTCAGAATAAAAAATTATCACAAGGAAAAAACATCATCATCATCATTTAATAATAAATTTATTAATATTATTATCATTATAAAAAATTTCCTTTTTTTTCATTTAAATGAGAAAAAGTGTTTAACAATTACAATTATGTAATGATAATAATAATAATAATAATAATAATAATAATTTAAAAAATACACGAATCGATACACATTTGTTTAAAAAAAAAAAAAAAAATTTTTAATATTGTTTAATTACATAGGAAGGCAAATCGCGGTAAAAATCATGTCGTACTCGATCCAAAAAAAAAAAAAAAAAAAAAATTACGTCATATATATTTTTTATACGGGTGAATTAAAATAATAATAATAATACAATGTGCTCCCTTTTTCCCCCACCGTAATACTGTACTCTTTTAAAAAAAAATAATTTCATTTACAAATCATATTATTTGGGGAAAAAAAAATCATCATTATTATAGATTTCTATATAAATCGATGACGTAACAGGCACACGAACACACTTATTATATATATATATTGAAAATTTTACGATTCATAATTAAAAATCCCTCTGCCCCCTCCCCCCGGAAACCCCCCCATCGTTTCTCTACCTTTTTTTATTCTTATCATCATCATCATCGTTATAATTATCGAATACGGTCATAAAAAAATAATTCATTTAATTATACAATATACATATATAAAATTAATATTCAAAAAAAAAAAAAAGAACCTTTACAATTATAATATTATTATATGCGATTTATTTAATAATAATAATAATAATAATAACTCAGCCGTAAACAAAAAAAAATAAGAAGAAAACTTATTATTACTATTATTATTCTATTCACGTGACAATAATAAATTTTTAATAAATATTTATTTATTTTAAAAACAAAAAAAAATCATTAAATATAAAATAATTAATAATAATAATAATAATAATAATTTATAATAAAATAAAAAAAATTTTACGGAAGACCCGATTCGAATATTTTGAAACACAAAAAAATAAAAACAAACGTCGCGTTTTTTCCCCCCCCCCCCTATTTCTTATCGATGATTGATTGATTATTTATACATTATCGTTTATCAATAATCAATAATAATCCGTTAAATAAATCATACCAAATCATAAAATTCCTTCGATTATTATAATCAAAAAAAAAAAAAAAAAAAACCGGAAAACGTGCATGAAAATTATTATTATTTGAGCTACCTTGATTTGAGACGACGACGACGGTTATTACGAAAATCAATAATAATAATAATAATAATAATAAAAGATAATTGTTTTTTTTTTTTTTTTTTTTTTACATAGAAAAATATACAAAAAAAAAAAAAAGGAAAATTTTTTTTTAAAAGAACCTGTACACGCGATTTCGTTTGCGAAAATGCTAAACCTAACAAGACCTGTACAATAATTACAACAATGTGCAAAGCTTATTTTTGCAAATTTTTTTCTTTCTCTCTCTCTCTCTCTCTTAATATTAATAATAATCACAACGATTATTATTATTATTATCGCTAGGAAATGTACGACCCAACACGCACCCACGCATGCACACACGCACGTTTTTTTAATTACGATTAATAAAAATTAAAAAAAGGCGCGCTCGCAAAAAACAATTCGAAAATTCAAAATGGCGGAAAACGTAAACAAAAATGTAAACAAAAAGCCGTTGACGACGACAGTAGCGACACACGTACGACATGATGTGACGTAATTTCCTTTTTATTTTTCGGTAAGTATATATCTCACCGAAGCGTGTGTTTGTTTGTTTGTTTGTTTGTTGCGTGTTTGCATGTTTGCGTTTGTTACGAATTCATCATCAAAAGTGACGAAATGAAAATATCCGACATTTTTTTTTTTTTTTTTTTTCAATCAAATTTCAAACTTCCGAATGATATTCGTATTTTCTTATCGGAGTCAATCGAAGACCTTTCGACAATACCTGAGCCTCTAAATCTTTATCTTCTTCTTGATACCTGAATTTAAAAACAAAAGAATTAATTAATTAATGCGAGTTCGCGTAAAGAAAAAAATAACGAACCGTGAAATGAAAAAAAAAAAAATTGTTTGCAAACCGTCGACATAAATTCAAAATTTTAATTCGCGTTTTTGTCGCGCGACAACATTTTTAATCCGAATAATAGTTTTTTTTTTTTTGTTTATTTACTTATTAGTATCATTAAAAATTTTTACGCGCCATTTTATTTTTAAATTCGTTCGTTATTGTTTCGACTTTAAACTTATTTCGATAACGAAAAAAAAAAAAAAAAAAAATTTCCCCGTTTTCTTATCAATTATCATCACGATTAATCAATCTTTGTCGTAACGAAAAGTCAAATCGGGGAAATTTGTCGACAAAAAATTATCGTGACGTCATTTCCCCCCCTTAGGATTCAATTATCAATTGTGTAATCCTTACCTTCTTACGTTTATTTTCCGTGTAAGAAAAACAAACAAACAGAATTTTCCGGCATGCAATTCATCAGAGGTTTTTAAATAATGATTCAAGCAGACGAAATTTTAACAGCGTGACTCATCAAAAGTAAATTAAATTTACTTTTTTTCTGGTTTTTCCAGTTTTTTTTTTTTTTTTTTTTAAAAAGAAAAATTTTTTTTAAATTAACATGCAGAATAGAAAATCAAAAGCGCATTTGATAGAATATTTCAAGAATTACTTTTTTTTTTAAAATAAAATTTGCTATAAGAAAGCCAAGGAAAAAGCAGCCGAAAAAATTACGGCGATTTGTGACGAATGAATGAATGAATGAATGAATGAATGAATGAATGAATGATTGATCGATGAATGAAAAGAGACGTGAAATTTATTTTTAAGTACAAAAAAAAAAAAAAAAAAATTTTTTTTAAAGTAAAGCAAGTGAGAGAAAAAATTTTTTTTTCCCCATTCATACTCCCTTCCCCTCCCCCTTCGAAAATGTCAAAGTTCAAAGTTCAACACAACTTTCAACAATGAAAATTTTAAAGGAATGGAAGTCATAAGAAAAGAAAAAAAAAATTAGAAAATAAAATTTCAAAAAAAAAAATAAAATAAATAAAAAAAAAAAAACATAAAATCAAACATTTTATGCAATACAATAAAAATTATTATTATTATTATTATTATTATCATCATCGTCAAATCAAAATATATAAAAAAAAAACAAAATGAAAAAGAAAAAAAAGTAAAATAAAACGTGCAACAAACAAAAAAAAATCAAGAAATAAAATAAAATAAAAAAAAGTCTAATTTGTTCTTTTTTTCCCCCCCTCAAATCGTCCGTCGTACACACAATCAAATCCTATAAACTTTTATTATTATTATTATTAATCATCGTCATCATTATCAAATAAATAAATAAATAATAATAATAATAAAACAATAAAATCAAACATGTTATCGTCATCGTCGTCACGATCGTCACTTATGAAATCATCAATTACCAATTTTGGTAAACAATTCTCTCCCCGTCACTTTTCCCTCCCGTTTTTTTTTCCTTTTTCATGTCCTCCTCATCGTCGTCGTCATTTTCCTACGGTTAAAAAGTTGCGGAAAAACAAAAAAAAAAAAAAAAAAAGGAAAATACTAAAAACCAAAACCCCGCCCCCCCCCAAAAAAAAAATTAAAATTAAAATTAAAGTTAAAACGTTTGTTAGTCACGAGGTATGAAAATTAAATTTAATATAAAAATGACGTCATAAAATAACGAACGACATTAATTTCAATGGCAAAATTATTTAATTACTTTTTAAATCACGATTTTTTTTTTTTTTAATAGAAAAAAATTCCATTCGACGCAGGTCATACCTATTAGTTAAAAAATTTCGTCCTGGAACATTGTAGGAGTGTCGTCAAGTCAAAAAGTCATAACAGAAAAGAAAGAAAAGAAAAGAAAAGTTTTAAATGTGAATGAATTTGATAGGCGTTAAAAACAAGGAACGTTAACACAAAACAAACAAACAAAATCAGGCAAAAAACCTTGAATGATTAAGCAGCAGAAGGAGTAAAAGCATTCGATTGCAAGAGCACAAACAAAAACGTTAATCAGGCAGGAAGTAAAAATACAAAACGAACCGTGAAATATGTTAGATGGAAAATGAATCATGAAAAAATGCGGAAAAATCGCGGGAGTGAAAATGCCGACGGAAAAACAATAATGTTGGAAAGCAAGCAGTAAAATAATAATATGAAAATCCCCGACAGGATTATAAGGTTGTCCGATTCGAACGCCGTCGGTATCATCGGTATCCATTTATTATTATTATTATTATTATTATTTGTTTCGTCATTTCCTACGGGTGATAATAAATTTTCGCACCTTTGTCTCTCCTGTTCCAGTAATGACGTCAACGCATCTCTTTTCTCTACCGTGTCCAACATTTCTCGTAGCAATGCTCCCTCGTGTAAAACTTCTTCGTGAGTTTTGTCACATTCTAAAAAAAAAAAGAACCATTTTTTTCGAACTGGAGAGTAAACAAAGGAAAAAAGGAAAGAATTTTCACGTGACGCATTACCATCTTTGGCTAAAACATCTCTGAGCTCCTGTTGAAGTCTCGCATGCCTATCCTCCAATTCCATTTCTTGTGCTCTCACCAAAAGCTCTTTCTCGTACCTTCTCAACTCGTTTCTTTCTCTCACCAATTCGAACCATTCTTGCAACAATTCTTCTTCCTCTTTGTTTTCCTCCGTCGTTTCCCCCCTCAAAGCTTTTTCCAAAGTCACCCCCCGTACTTCGAGCTCTTTTTGCTTTTCTTCGACTTCTTCCAATCTCCTTTGAATTTCTTGTGCGATTCTCAACCTGAAATCACGAATACTTACGATATAAAATCACCCGCGTTAATCATAATAATAATGATGATGATAATAATAATAATAATAATGATGCCTTTTGAGTTGAGCTTGACGAGCCATTCTTTTCGTCATTCTGGATGGTTTGGAACTCGTATCGACCGAAGCCGAAGAACCGTGTGTTGGAGTAGATGCGGAAAAAACATCATCGCATTCCGATCCGGCGCTTTCTTCTGTCGAACAATAATAATAATAATAATAATAATAATAATAAACGGGCCAACAATTTTTTTTAAAAAAATTTCAAATCGTCGTCGTTACGTACCCAAAACAAACGGTTGTGCTTTATAAAATCCCGATAAATTTGAATTCGGAGCAGAAGACGTGTCATTTTCATCGTAAGAATTAATTTCTTTCTTATCCTACAAACGATAAACAAACAAACAAATAATAATAATAATAATAATAATCATATCATTTTTTATCCTATCTTCTCGTTCGAATTTTTTATCATTATTTTGCATTCGAATTTCCACGGTTTCGTACAAAGTTTAAAAAAAAATTTAAAATCGATATAAATATAAATCGATAATAACGACATTTTCTCTCTCTCTCTCTCTCTTTTCATTAAACGTGATTTATTTAAAAAACAAACAAGCAAACAAACAAACAAACAAACAAACGTCGACTAATAATTTGTTTTCACTTAGCATGTGATTAGAATAAAATGAGGCGGCTTTATTAGTTTCACAACCGTCGAAATCGCTTTTTTTTTTTTTCGTTATTCGTGAAGGAAAATCATCGAACCTGATTAATTAACGTAATTACCTGAAACCTACGCAGTATTTTTTTTTTTTATCGTTAACGAACGAATGATTAACCTCCAACTGATAACATTTAAAAAAAAAAAAACCTTTAAAAACTGAAATTTCAAACCGTTAACAAAAAGAAAACGGAAATCCACAAAACAAATAAATAATTTGCAACCCCCCCCATCTCTCCTCCTCCCCCAGTAAAATCCTTAAGTTTAATAATGATTGATAAGGATATCATATGACGATGATAATAATAATGATGATGATATAAAATCCCACAGGAAATCACGAAGCGTTTTTGTTTTTTTTTTTTTTTAAATTAAATTAATTTTTATACGTCGTCGTGATTTAATTTCGTCAGTAACGTACGTACGTGCCAACATTCTCTACTCATCTCTTTCCCCCCCTCCGCTTCTTCCCTCTCCCTCTCCCCCTCTCCCCCACTCCCCATCATTATTTGTATTCATTACGGACCCCCAAATTAAAAAGAAAAAAAAAAAAAAAAAAAGAAAAGAAAAGAGAAAAAAACGCGCACAAGGTTATTTATACGATATTGCCAAAGGACAAAATTCTATCGTTCTTTCCCTGCTTCGTTGATTGGTTGTTTGTTCGGTTGTTTGATTGGTTGATCGTACGGATTCTAAGATTATAACAAACAACAACAACAATTTAAATATATATTCGTCATCGTTAAGAAAACGAAAGCTTGGCTGGCAACTCGTTTCGGTTTTAGTCACTTTTTAATCGTCGTCCTCGTCGTCGTCGTCGTCATCGTCGTTTTCATTTATTATTATTATTATTATTATTTTTATTTTCCGAGCGTGATAAGTGATATGAAAAAGTGCGATTTGCGTCGTAATAATAATAATAATAATATTTATTATTAATTTTTTAAAAAAAAAGTAAAATAATCACAAATTTCGCGATTCGAAAAGAAAAATTGGCACGGTCGAGACATTTTTTTTTTATTACCGCAAAGGATTTTCCCAATTATTTTTTCATCCTCGAATAATTTTCAAAAAAAAAAAAAAATAGTGACGTAATAACAATTAAAATAATAATAATAATAATGATAATGATAATGATAATAAAACTATTTTTTATTCGGTTGACCGACGGAAATAAAAATATAAAAAAATAAAAATTGTTTTTTTTGTTAATAATAAAATGGGTTGAACGCGACGTGAAAATTCCGTCGATTTTTCCATCACTTCCCGTCGGCAAAATGAAAAAATTTTCAAAACAAGAAATGATGATGACATTTCCGGTGACGTCAAAAATCAACATCGAAAAAAATAAGAAATTTTGTCTTCATCATCATGGTAAGTTCATTTTTTCTCTTAAAGACGTAAGAAAAATATAATTAAAACGAATTTAACGCATCGGAAATACAATAAATTATCATTATTATTATTAACGTATTTTTACAGGTTGAAAACAAAATCCGCGGAAAATCAAATAAAAGAAAAAGAAAAATTTTTTAATCATCGTAACGGTCAAGACGATTTAAGAAAAGATCATGGCCGCCGAGCGCAAAAAACTAATTGAAGAGAGTGTCAAGGCAATGAACGGAATCGAATCTTTTTTTTTTTGCTGTCGTCAAAGCAGAAGAAAAAAAAAAATTTTTTTTATTTTTTCCGGAGGGAATTTGTCACGTACTTACGGTACTTGTCACGTGATTGTGCACTCGAAACCGTATTCTAATTAATTTTTTTTTATTTTATAAAAAAACAAAAACGAATCCTTTCCCTCATTAATTATAAAAAATCTCAAAGGATCCCCCCTTCCCCCCACTCAATCTCCACCCGACGACTTGCCCCCCGAACGTTTATTATACAAAAAAAAAAAAAATTTTCATTCATTCATTCATTATTTCGCGCGACCTAAAAAAAAAAATCTCATGCAAATTAATTTGTAAAAACGAACGCGTTACCACCAGGTGCCTGAACTACCTGAATTACCTGAAATTTTTTTTTTTTTTTTAACCGTAACAATAAAACGCGCTCGCCCTACTTTTTACATTTTAACCAAAAATCTATTACGTAATTTATAAAAATAATAATAATAATTGATCGTTATCCTCCGTTTGCCTCAAAAACATACAAAAATTACGTAATCATTTTTCTCAAGAAGTGCGTGAGCGTGTGTGCGTGCGTGTGCGTACCTCCAACAACAACAACCGTTTTATTTCATTTTTACCGACGGCGACAAACAAACTACCAAACAAACAAACGAAAATTTAAAAATTAACGAGAACGTTTTGAGATGAATCTTTAAATTTTCGATGAGTTTATAAAACAAAAAAAACCCAGTCGTTTGTTTGTTTGTTTGTTTTTTTTTGTACGACAAACTTTTGTTAGCAGAAAAAGAAGAAGAAGAAGAAGAATAAAAAAATTTTTTTTTTTCGACAAATAATAATTATTATTATTATTACGCATCACGAATCCGAATAACAAAACTTACAAAAATTAAAAAGTAATAGCAAAGGAAAACGGAAACATCCAAGATCAGTAAACGTATAAACAAAGAAAGACAGAGAGAGAGAGAAAGAAAAGGGAGAGAGAAAGAGGGAGGAAAGAGAGAAAAGGGAGAAAGAGAGAGAGAGAGAGAAACGAGAGAAAGAGAGTAATACAGAGAGACAGAAAGAAGGAATAGGAAGAAACAGAAAGAAAAAAGAGAGAGAGAGAAAAGGGAGAAAGAGAGAGAGAGAAGAGAAAGAAAGAAAGAGAGAGAGAAGAAAAAGAAAGAAAGAGAGAGAGAGAGGATATTGAATTTTACATCCCGTTAAAAAAGAACAAAATGATAGGAAAATCACATGAACATGATAACCGTATATAAAAAAATTTTTATAAGTTCATTGAACTCTATTTAAAATTTAAAAGGCTTAACTTTGGACAACAACAACAACAACAAAAGCAATATATAATAATAATAGTACTTCTGCTAATAATAATAATAATAATAAATAAAATCGTAAAATTTAATTAAATTAAAATCCATTAGCGACCATTATTCACCGACCGTTAATTTTTTTTTAAACAAGATTTAAACCGTCGGTGAAATTTTATTATGAATAATCATTTTTTTCTTATCATTCGGAATAAGAATGATAAGATCGAAGAGGAGAAGGAGGAGGAAGGGGAGGACATCGAGGTAAGTGATACGAATAAAATAAGAAAGAGAAATCGCAAACGCACGTACGCACGCACGCACGCACACACGTGGATTTTATAATTTATCCACGCACGATTTGCGACCCATAAAATAATAATTTTAATGATTTCACTTGCTCCGGTTTTTAATAAAACAGCAGCTTCTCTCTCTCTGTCACCGCCCCCCAGTCCGTGCCCCCCTCGAGCCCCCCCCCGCCAACGTGATTTTGCATTTATTTTTTTTTAATCGAGTGACTTACGGTAATTAAATAATACGGACGACAATTACCGCAATTTCACTTCAATTTAGCTTTCACTTTTTTTTTTTTTGAAAATTACTTTTCCCGCGTTTTTTTTTAAAAATATTTTAATTAAAAAAACAAGTAATAAAAGTGGGAGAGAGAGAGAGAGAGGGAAACTATGTTTGTTTACAAAAAACTTATTTTTCCGTTAATGTTTTTCTTACGTAATAATTTGCCCGCCTTTTAAATAAAAAAAATTAATACTAAACAAACAACGAACAATTATGGACAAAAAAAAAAAACAAACAAACCCTGTTTGTTTTGCACAATAACGTATTTCTCCCTTCCTCCCTCCCCTCCCCACCCCTCGTTAACCGTATGTCCTTCCCCCGCCCCCGACGCCGCCTCCTCTTTTCCACGTCACGTCACGTCACGATTCATTCATTAATTACATATCTTATTTAAATTCATTATTCATAAGTTATTTAATGTCCTTTTTTCTTTTTCTTTTGCGAAATCGACTCGTTGCCTTTTATATTATTATTATTATTATTATTAATCACCTTCGAGCAACAAACAATGTCCTTTTAATTTTTCTTCCAAGGTCTTCCCCGCGAATAATTTTTTTTTATATTTTCCATATTCTCATTTCCACCCCCCCCCCCGGTGAGATCACCCGAAATCTGAAGAGAGTAAACGAAAAAAAAAATCCCCCCCCCTCATTTCCATTTTGTTTTTTTCATTACCCACCTCATTATTATTATTATTTTCTCACAGATAGAGAAAGAGAGAGAGAATAACAAAATTACATTTTCAAAATTTTTCTGCCATTTCATTTATTATTATTACAACATAGCCAACATATTTAACGAACGCGCACGCGCACACACGCACAACTACAACGTTTTATAATAAATAAAAAATAGTAATAATAATAATAACAGTAACAAACTCTTTTATTATTTAAATAAATTTCCTCTAATGAAAAAAAATAAATAAAAAAAAAAAAAATCAATTCATTATTATTATTATTCAATTTCATTGTTTCCATTATTTTTCCTTCTTCTTACATTACACAACAAATCATCAACTACATAAATAAAATAATTTTTATTTTGTTTTACATAGCGTTGCAATGTAAAACAAAAAATTACGCGATAAAATGCCTTGACCGTAATTACAAACCGAATAATTTTCCACGGAGAAAAAAAGAGAAAATAGTGTCGTAAGCAAAGTAAGTAAATATTTATTATTTGCATATGCAAGAAAAGGATAACAGAGACCGGAAGAGATTAAATTGGGAAAATTTAAAGCGCCGAATAGGGATTAGCGCGGATTAAGGCGCTTGAAGAGAGAGAGAGAGAGAAAAACTTCTGGAACTTTCTTTTCGGCGCTCGAAATATTTTCCCCCCCATTATTTTAAACAAAATAGACGAAAAAGAAAAGAAGTAATAATAATAATAATAATAATAATAATAATAAAATCTACCGGGTATTTACCTTAGGTTTAGCGGCGAGTTTAAATTTTGTCGAAAATTTATCGGCAGTTTTGGGAGGCGAAGGCGATTTCGACGGCGACGGTGATTTTTTATGAAAAAAATCCGAAACGGCTTGTATTATGCTTTTCCGCCTTTCCCGATCCCTCGAACGTTTTTTATCCGCCGTTTCAGTCTGGAAAAACAAAAAAAAAAAAAAAATGCATTACTCGAATTTTCCGGAAAATAGGAGCGTGAGAATTAACGGGTGACGTCATTTACCTTCGTTCCGGATGAATTGCTCGTGCTCGGACTGCTCGGGGATTTCAACATGGGATCATCATCTTTTAAACTCGTCGTTGCTAAATCCGAAGTGGATTTCTGTCCGGATTTTAATCCCAAACTCGGTTTGTCGAGTCCACGAAGTTTTTCGAATACTTTCGACGTCGAACTCGATTTCGAAAGAAACGAATCGTTTTTCTTCAAACTACTATTCGATTTTTTCACACCGCTCTCTTTTCCTTTGACCTCTGACCTCTTGGGAGTTTCGAAAAGATTTTTCTCGGATTTCGTCATCGGCGATTCCAACAACTTGCTCACTTTTTCCCGTATCGATTTCATTTTTTCTTCCGGACTCAAACCCAAATCCTCGTTCGACATGAGTCTTACTCTCGCTCTCGCATCCTCTCGAAGTTTATCCACGTTTCCTCCCTCTTTCGTCATTTTTTTCTCTCTCGGAGGAATCGTCGGGGTTTTAAAAGAAAAATTTGAATCCATAGACATAATGAAAGCTTCCGGATTGGTCAGGGGAGTGTCGGGAAGGTTAGAGTATTTGGTTCCGGGTCGGAAAGACGTCGGAGGAGTATGAAAAGTTTGATTATCGGACGTGTCGCATACAAAAGGCACTTCTGAATAATTATTCGATTCCTTTTCCGGTTTCGAATCTTCGATTTTGAAATCTCCGTTCGGTATGATAGGAGGTCCGGAGAGTCTGGATCCGGTCCTCGTAATCTTTCTATTTTTCCTTTCCGCGGGTAATTTTTTACCCGGACCGATTTTTTTCAAAACCATTTCGTGAACTAAATCCTTTTGCAAAATCCTTTCGCGAGATATCTCTTGAAGTTTTTTACTCGTCGTATTTATCAAATTGGGATTTTCCGCAGAGTCCTCTCCGACTTTTTCTCTACCACCCTCCAATTTATCCACCTTTTCTTCGTCCACTTCCGGTATCTTGTATTTATTTTCGGCGCCATCCATTTTGACAACTTTTTGTTTCGACTTTCTATAATCGATGGAGTCTCGAACGTTATGAAAAGGCGAAATCCGACCTTGAAGATTTCGAATGTATTCTTCGTATTCTTGATTTCCCTCGATGAGTTCGCTTCTTGGTCGCGTTATGCCATTTTCGATTTTGGGTCCCGTCGGAGTGATGGGTGACATGTCGAGCAAAGGAGAATAGAATGACTTTTCATTCACGTTAAAACTTTTACTCGGAGTCGTTGGACAATTTTTAATTGTTGTTTGTTCGCTCGTTGTCGATTCCTCCGTCGTCAAATCTTCTTTGACTTCGGCGCTGTTGAGGGGTAACGGTCGATATTTTTGTTCGTTGGAAGAAGTATTCGAATTACTTTTCGAAGTGGATGAACTTGAATTCGATTGATCGGGTGATTTGTTAGACGGTAATAGGGTATTTTGTATTTCGACAACCGGCGTTGCCAATTCGTCTTCGTTGACAAAACGAAAATATCCGCGACTTTGAAGGAGAGCGTTATTCGTTGCCGATATCGAATCCATTTCGCTCACGTCCGTATCCATAAAATCTAAATTTTCATTGCTTGCCAATAGTCGAGGTGCTTCCGTTTTACCACAAACGTGTGTGTAACCTTTATTTGGTAAATCGAGGCTTTTGGGTTTTTTCGTTTCTTTCGGCTTGTGATTGGCAACGCTCACTTCTATGTTCATTTTATTTTCAATATCATCCAAATCTTCGGATACACAATTGTCCCCGTCTCTTGCCCAATCCGATAGCTCGGTTTCGGTGAGAAGGGCGAAAGTATTACACGATTCGTCAACTGATCCAGGGGAAGAAGGACAACTTCCGGTTCCTTTAGCTCCACTCTCCATTGGCTTATCTTTGGAGAGAGACAAAGAAAGCGAGTTCTTACGAACTTTATCTGAATTTTTTTGCTGTCCTTCCACCAGTGGCCCCTGTTTTTTTTTTTCGTCCAACAACGAGGTGACGACGACGGGTTTTTCTTCCGGAATCGATTTCGGATCATCGTCATCTTTTTTCCTCATAGAATTTTTAAGTTCGTCTATTTTACTCCTGGCTAATTCGATCTGCTTCGTTATTGACATGGGAACTTCTTCTTCGCATCCCTGCAAAGAATCCGGTTCGAAACCTTCTTCGTCCATGAGTTCACCCTTTGAATTATGAATTTCCAATCGTGGCGGTTGATGTTTCAGTCTTTCTTTTTTCGGCTCGTTTTCCGAACTGCTCGTTTCCGTTTCCGACTCGGATTCCGACAAGGACACGCTTAAATTTTCCGATGAATTTTGAACTTTCCAAGGGATTTGCGGCACGAGAATCGACGTTTCGTAAACGGGACTCCTCGGCCGACAATCGGGAGTTTCGAAAGATTTATCATCGATTCTCTGCAATTGATGAACCCCTTCATTTTCCTTATTTTCTTCTATAATAGAATTTTTATTTTGAATGTCCTCTTGCTTCCGAATGGCTGCCATATTTTTTTCCCGTACGTTCTCATTCAAAACATTCATTTTCGACCTTTGATCATTTTGACCATTTTGATTCAATTTCCCACACACGTGAATGAAGTCTTTTTCCCCTAGGGGCAATTCTTTTTGCTTTCTTAAAATCATGCTCGTAGGCGGGAGATTGAGAGGAGGCGTGATTATCGTCGGCGACGTCGGAGGAATTTTCTTTTGCGAAGTTTGCAAAAACGCTTGCATTGTGGGACTGATTTCGTTGCCCGGATTCAACAATTTCTGACACTCGGATATGTTCGAAGCGAAATTTTTTAGCTTGGAATCGAGAACAGTGGCGGATCCAGATTTCGATATGGGATTCAAAGCTCCCGCATTTCCCAACAAATATTTCTTTCTCAATTCGAGTGATATTTTCGTCGCGATCCCTTCCGTCGATTGAGTTTTGCTCAACATGTAATCTCCCTTGCGAGGATTGAAAAGGGGAGCAGGTTTGGACAGAGCGGAATTTATCGTGTTTTTAGACAAAACGCTCGCGGATTTCGATTCGACCAGGGGTAGAAATTCCAATTTGACTCCTTTCCCCGAGTCGTGACGATTCGTTTTGGGTATGTTTCCGGATTTCACTTGAACTTTTTTAACGTCTTCGCACGCCCTGTTTCTCCTCAAGTGATCCGTTATCAATATGTCGGGTATTTCGTGACGCGTTTGAGTCGTACCATCGTGTTCGAATTCCGAATCCGTTGATATTTCCGTTGCTGAATTGTCCATTTCTTCCGACGATGCATCCGATGTCGAAGCATCATCCGACGCAACCTAAAAAAAAATTGCAAAAAACAAATTTAACGAAAAACGATCGTTGGAAAAAGAGTTTTCATCTTAATTTAAACAAAAAAAAAAAAAAAAAAAAAAAATTAGTTTAAAACAAGAAAAAAATAAATAATAATAATAATAATGATAATAAAATAAATTCGAACTGCAGTAGTTATCTTCATTGATTATTAACTAGAGAAAAATTTTAATTTTTGTATTTAAAAAACAACAACAGCAACAGCAACGCAGTAAAAATGTAATATAAAAAACAAAAAAAGTTAATCAAAATTAAAAGTATAAAATTTATTAATTATTGAAAATTAAAATAAGAAGACAAAAAAGAAAACCAACAACAACAGCAACCAAACGACAGAAAAGATCCGCCGGCTTTTTTTTTTTTTTTTCAACACAACAAAAAAATTAATTCGAAAGCTTTTTTAATGAACCGCAGTTCATTCTGCTCTTTAAAAAAAAAAAAAAAAATAGAAAAATTCAAAAGGAAAATTAATAAATTTTCCAAAAAAAAAAAAACAATAAATTTCCCTTTTGAACATTTTTTCATTTATTAAAAACTTTTAATTTCTTTCCCTCCTCTCTCCCTCCCTCCCTCCCACAAATTCCCTCGTTTAAATTCGTGTTAATTAAAAATCATATATTTATATGTATAAAAAAAAATAAAAACATGCGAAAAAGCAGAAGAAAATTTTTTTAGAAAAATAAAAAATAAAATAAAAAGATAAAAAAATAAAAACAAAACACAAAAAAAAGAAAAGAAAATCCATTTGATTCGCTAATATTTACCTTATGAAAGTAAAAAATAAATTTAAACAAAACTATCACAAACTAAAAAAAAAAAAATTTTTTTTTTAACTTTTCACTCAAAGGAAATAAAAAAAAAAAAAAACTTGGATTAAAAATCAAAAATTATCTTCTGCTAAACACTTCAAATACAATTTACTCTAAAACAACCCTTTCGCCCCCTCCCTCCCTTTTTAAAATTCTAAAAGAGTTTTGAAAAAAAAAAAAAGAAAACACGAACGAGAAAGTAAAATTTTTTCTTTTTTCGCACGAACGAAAGAAATAAAATTAATCCAAGTTCGTCACGTGTGACGTCATTAAAAATTTAAATTTAAATTTAATTTTTTCCACAATTAGGGCGTAATAAATTAAATTCATTATCCGAACGTAAAAAAAAAAAAAAAAAAATTTTTTTTAAACCGGCGGATCTTCAAACCGAAAAAAAAAAAAAAAAAAAAAACAATTAAAAACCCTTCGTGACTTGTTGAAATAAACAAATTAATTTTAATCAACAATTATTTATATATAAATTTTCATATAAAAGAAAAAATAATAATAATAATAATAATAATAACAACAACAATAAAAATAATAATAATAAAAAAAAACCAATCAACATCACTGCAAAACAAAAAAATCTAAAAACGAGGGGGGGGGAGACGAAAAAAAAGGAGCTAAAACGTTTAAACAATAAAATAAATAAATAAACAAAAAAAATCAATAAATCAATAAATCAATAAATAAATATTCGTAAACGATCGATAAAAAAAATAAAAATAAAAAAATTATGGACTAGATAAAATCTTTGGATTTTGACTCGAAAACTAGACTAATTTAAAAATTATCATCATCATCATCATACTCATAAATTTAACAAAAAAAAAAAATGGTAAAAAATAGACTAGAATACGTGTCACGTGTCGCCAAAATCAAAAAAAATGCAAGATGGCCGTCGTCGTCGGCAACGTGTCAAATCGATCACGACACCAAACATTTATCGTCGTCGTATTTAGGCGACCTCGGAGATGATTTCGATATCGATCTCGAATCGCGATAATGAGAAAATGTCGGAGTCGTCACCATCAACGGAGACGTGACGCTCGAACGTCTCACATCCGTTTCCTTCCCACCCGAAGAATTCCTTCTCGCGTTCCATCTCGCTCTATCGAGATTCGTTCGATTGATCGAAGAATGGGAAGTGATGGGTTTCGTATCGTATTTCGACGGATTGTAATAATAATGATGATTTTTACTCGTCGTTTCCGGCGTGACGTGACCATTGTTTAAAAGACTGCGATCGATTTCCCGTTTTTCGGGCGACGAATAATTGTCGTACACGCCGGATCCGTCGCTCACGGGAGTTTCCATGATGTTCAGACTCAAATTATCCTTTTTCCTCCTCGGTCTGACGGGTGGAGAAGAAGGAGGAGTAGGAGTGACGAAGACGTTCTCGTAAGAATGACAAATATTTTCATCCTTCGTTTGTATTTTACGAGAAGGTTCGGGTGACGGTGTAGGACCGTCGTTGATTTCCGGTGAAGTTTTCCCATCTTCAGCATTTCCGTTCGATTTGTTTTTCCCTCTTTCGTCATCTTTTTCCTCGACATCGTTTATTAAACCTGACAAAGTCTCGCTACCACCACCCTCGGCTTCGACTTCTTTCAAAAGGTTTTCGAAATGTTTTTCCATTTCTTCGACGCTGTTGCTTTCACCTTTCCCGACACCCTCGCCTTTCGATTTATCATTGCCGTCATCATCGAACAAATTCAATATTTCTTCCACGTCTTTTTCCGTGACTTCACCCCCACCCTTCGATTCCAATTCTTTTTCCAAATTTAAATTATCGAAAAATTCTTCAATGTCCGAATCGATGGTCGTTACATTTTCAACATCGATTTTAATGTTTTCCGCCGGCAATGCTATCCTGTTCCTTTGGGTGACTTCGTTGAATTTTTCCGCCAACTTTTCCATTTCCTCTTCTTTCAATGTTAAATTTTTAAAAAATTCTTCCACGTCGGATTCGGAATTTTCACACAGAGCCCGAAACGAAGAGTACCTGTCGTCATCGTGATCGTTCAAATCGCCATTTTGAGAAAAATTTCTCACGACCGGAGAATGCGGAGGAGGCGAGGGTGAAAATCTTTTGACGACTAAAAAATTAAATTTTCCCTTGTCGGAAAAATCATTCGAATTGATTTTCGTTTGAAATTCCAATGTTTTCGGATCGAGAGAATTTGTTTTCTTCAATGATTCTCTTCTCATGACTAAATTTTTATCTATGTATTTTTCATCATCAACATCAACGTTTTCCCTCCGCCATTTTTGATTTCCGTTCATGTCTTTACGTAATAACATTTCCAAATTCGACGATTTCCTCTCACCTCTCGTTCTCGCACCGAACATGTTTAATTTTTCTTCGAAAGGTGCGCTGCTTTTAAAATCCGTCACGCTATCCGTCACAACGGATTTACTTTTAATCAACGGATTTCTACCGTCGCGAAAATGACGACCTTCGGCAAACGTGACGCTCCTTTGCAAAGATTTTTGACTTTTAATATTTTTCAAATCCTCGCCGTTTTCCGTCGTTACACCGTCTTTACCTATACGAACACTCGAACCCGAGGGACAATTTTTAACATTTTTCTTTTCGGGAATGGGAGGATTGAATGATGATGATGATGATGATTGAAAATTTCGTACCTCAGTATCCGAACCCGTATCCGTATCCTGTCGGTGGTGATGCCTTTGAGGTTGTAGTCTCACTTCTTGTTTTCTCAATTCCAACGCTTTTAAATCTTCTTCGTCACCTTCGGTTGCCGTCTCGCTCTCGTCATCTAAAAAAAAAAAAAAATTTTTTTCTCTCTCGTTATTATTATCATCAATAAAGACAAAAAATAAATAAATAAATAAATCACGTGACAAAACAACAAACAAAAACAAAAAAATGACAACATTTATGTTATTATGTAAATGTAATTCCCTCAAATATATATATATAAATTAAAATGAACTCGATGATAATAATAATAATAATAATAGTAATAAAAGCTGAAAGGTGCCAAATGATATAATTCGGTCGCAATGAATATTATTATTAATATATACATAAAAGCACACATAACGTACACATTTAATACTTTTTTTCTTTTTGGAATATTCAAAAAAAAAAATAAATAAATAAATAAATAAAAATAAAATTTACTTACAATGTAACTAACAAACGAACAAAACAAACGAACGAACGAACAAACAAACAAACAAATTATTTTAACCATATTATCATTATTAATCGTATAATTTCAAGATAATACACCTTTGGTAGTGTATTATGTACATTATTTTTTTTTTGACTTGCTATTATCAAAAATTTTACTTTTTGTTTCTTGTACATTCTTACCATTTAATTATTAATTAATTCTTATCAATCAATTAAAATAATAATAATAATAATAATAAATAACGTACCACCGAAAAATTAATAAAAAATAATAAATAATAAAATAAAAAACAAAATTAATATAAAAATAAATAAACATATAAATATATTAATAGCAAAGTCAATTTGAAAAATAAAAATTTAAATACAATTCCATTATTATTATTATTTTTTAACAGTCATAAAGAGTAAAAAAAAAAAAAAAAATTTAAAGCAAAGATTTAAAAAAAAAAAAAAATAACTAAAAGTTAATAAATAAAAAAAAATAAAAAAAAGTTCAGCATCAACGCCTATTTTAATAAAAACATTTAAAAATATTTTTTTTTAAAAATTGATTGTTTACTACTATTCATAAAATTTCAATAACTACTACTACTACTATTACTACTACTACTACTACTACTACTACTACTACTACTACTACTACTACTACTACTACTACTCCTACTATTATTATTATTATTAATTCTTTTTTAAATCGTTGCTTTTGACATTTTATTATTATTATTTTTTTTTACGTTGAGCAAAATATTTAATTAAAATTTTATTATTATTATCACGCACGCGTCGTTATCACATTTATTTAAAAAACAATTTTAACCTATATTAAATAAACGTTACGTAACGTCGAAACACCAATAACAATAACAATAATAATAATAATAATAATAATAATAATAATAATAATAATAATAATAATAATAATAATAATAATAATAATAATAATAATAATAATAATAATGTAACTAAATAATAATAAGGAATCATTGATTTAATAGAGAAAAAAAAAATTACTTATAATTTCATTTTAAATGAATAAATAAATTAATATTACACACAAAAAAGTATTACTATTATTATTATTACTATTATTATTATTATTGTTTTAAATAAAAAAAAAAAAAAAAATCACAATTCGTCATAATATATAAGAATGATGATGTTTTGTTCGTGGCGGTATCACAAATAAAATTTTTTTAAAAAAATTATTCGTCAAAGTGATTAAAAATTATTTAAAAAAAAAAAAAAAAAAAACCCGCTAAAATATAAATCGATATCGATCGATCGATCGATCGATATATCGTTTCGTTTCTGACTGAAAAACCGTCACGTTATTCAATTCCATTGAGCAATTACTTAAAAATTCACATTCAAATGAATTTACAATGAATTGAGAAAAATGCGAGACGAAGGGGGAGGGAGAAGACGTCGGAAGGAGGGAGGGAGGAGCCGTCGGGAAAATTTTCTTTCCCCGCCCCCTCCCCCGGTTCACCGTAGCCCCTCCTCCTCCTCCTCCTCCTAGTCATTTTTTTCTCGTCCCGTAATCAATGACTAGATAACATTTGTCAATTTGAGCAAATAATTATTCAGAAAAAAAAAAAAAAAAATTTTGTGAATAAATTTCAGTCAGAAGCGAAATTTTTAAATTTTTTAAATTTCCCGCGCAAACGCGGATCATCCGGATCTACATCATCAACCGGCACTTCCAGCTTTTAAAAAATCAAAAATAATCGTTACGAATTTGTATGCGTAAATGAATAAATAAAATAAAAAATAATAAATTTTCGATAGTATTATCATCGTGGGTTCAAAACCGAAAACCAAAAAGGAATTTACTGGAATTTAGAAGAGCTAAATCAAATAAGTATCTACCTTCAGAGTATTCGTCGAAATCGTCGGAATCGTCTGCTTCGCATGAATCGTGACCGTTTTCATCCGAATCGTGAAGGCTGTGAACGAAACAAAACAAAACAAATTCCAATTAACGAAAAATTAATAATAACGTTAAAATTTATGACGTCACTTCCTCTCTCACCTTCCGGATTTCAACGAATGCCTTCTCGACCACCTTTCGGCGGCTTTTCTCGTTTCGTCTGCCGTCATGAGCGCTTCTTCTTCCAAAAGATCTTCCTGATCGTCGTCGTCATCTTCTTCGGAATCCGTTGCGTCCAGGACATCGTCGCTGGAAAATTCCGCTGCGGAAGCACCGAAATTTCGATCAGTCCATTCGTCCTCATCCATTTCGCTCGGCCCTTCATCTACGTCGCTCGCATTTTCCGCCAAATTTTCAAATTCGATTCTTTCGGGTGTTCCTCCGCGATCCGTCGCATCCGCCGCCGGGGGAGTTTGTAAAAGTTTATTAACTATAACTCCCGGCGGTGACGTTTGCTGGAAAAAAAATTCCAATTTTCATTCCATTTCCCATTCGATGACTCCCCCCACCCCCCTACTATTTCCCATCACTTACCTTTTCCGGACTTTTCATCTTCTGCTTGGCCAACGACAACCTGTGTGCTCTCTCTTGATTTTTCGTAAGTTTTTGTTTCATCGTTCCCGAATAACCGAAATGTTGATTGCAAAAAAATCTATTTCCGTATTTTCCTTCTCGATCGAATAAATAATTTCCTAAAAAAAAAAAAAAAAAAAAAAAAAAAAAACAAATCATTCGTTGATTATCCATTATGACAAACTGTAAAAATTTCAAAACTTTTAGTATACCATGTTCCAACACGTTAGTAAAGTGACAAATCATTATTATCATCGACAAAAAAATCAAACGGAAATGGTTAATTGAAAATTGGGAAATGTAACAACACGCGACGCGAGATCCTTCCTTACTGGATATAAAAGTTTCATTTCTAATTCTTTGACTCTGTTATGAAACTCCGGAGCCGTTTGCCTGTACACGTACAAAGAATAATCTTCGAATTCTTTATCTTCTTCGTCTTCCGGTACCCATTGATTACACTCCATCATGGCTAAACTTTTTTTAAATTGTTCCGTTTGCATTCGACGAAGAAATCTTCGACGCTCTTGTCGATCTCGTCTATTCTGTTCGATTTCTTCTAATCTCTTTTGCCTTTCTTCCTGATGTGCATTTTAACGGTTTTTTTTTTAAAAATTATAATTTACTACTATTCATCACGTGACTACTGATTTCCCCCCCCTCCCCTTATTATCAAGAGGCTAAGAAAAAAAAAAAGAAAAGAAAAAATTTTTTGGTTTCTTACGTCGTTAAAAGGCAATTTATCTCCTCCGCTTCTTCTCTTTCTGCTTCGCCGTAGAGAAGCATCCCCTCTTCCGACGTTTTCACCCGAGTGCCTTTTTCTCCCCGTCGAATTCCTCGGCAATTTCGTTTTCAATTGATTCGCAATGGCGTAATCATCTTCCGTTTCTTCCGAATCCGGAACTCGTTTGTCGTGAGCAACGTGAGGGATTTCTCCTCTGAACGAATCGTAGACTTGCGACAGGTACGAGAGCATGGTTAGTCTGTCGGGACATTCGCACTCTGCCATTTCTTCACCCGTCATGACCTTGAAAAAACAAAAACATTTTTCGTGTAACGCGTTATGACGTCATCAAATTTTTTCGAAATCGTAAAATTTTCAACTTTACCGGAGGTATGCCTAATTCTTTTTCTAATATATCGAAAGCTCTTTGGTTGTTTGCAGCCGTTTCTTCGACCCGTAACGTACTATAATCTAACAAATCGGGCCTGTACCGACTGATGATTGCACAAAGAATCAAACCATCTTTGAAAGAATACGTCATGTTTTCCACGTGTAACTCTGGGTGCATACAAACTTGTCGTTTTATCCACAACAACAGAGTATCGGGATGAACTTGAGAGTCTGAAATTGGGGGGAAAAAAATTAAAAAAATGTCTCATAAAAAGGATCGCGTCCCGTCCCGTCCCGTTCCATCCCGTTCCGCCACCAACCTTTTTTTCTTTTTTTCTTTGGCACTTCTTGTGTTGTTGTCGGAGCTATTGCTAATTCCATGCTAGCCGGATCATCCGTTTCGAATAAATTTCTAACTTGAAGAGGAAGAACGGACCTGAAATGACAATTTAAAAAAAAAAACAGAGAGTGACGTCACATCATTATTTAATGTACTGATTTTAAAGGGGGAAAAAAACAACCCCGAACCGATCACTCACCTACTATTTAAATTAGGGTACCTAGTGTGGGGATCGAGCGTGTAAGTTAGTGGATCTTTTTGCAAATTTTCCGGAGTCGTTTGTCCGAGTAATCTGTAAATCGATTCTCTTTCCGCTAAAACTTCCAACGGATTTATGGCTCCGTTCACAGCCCAATTTTTTATAACCCAACAAGCATCCATGCAAGATAAAAATCCTCTCGCGCATCCGGACCCGGTAGGCCAAAAAGGCTAAACAAAAAAAAAAAAAAATTATTATTTTTTATTTTAAAACCACGTGGTCAACGACGTTCGCGACGTTCGTCTGAACACATTCCTGACATTCACGTACCTCTAATAAACTATCGCCAACCAATAACTGAAGCAATTTATGCCCGTTTTTTTCAATTATTCTCGATGCGTTTTCGGCTGCGTACATGGACGTGAAATCGAACATGGCGACATCGGGTTGACCGTGATGATTCACGGCAAAATCCAAATCCGGCAACAAATAATTCGTAGAAAAATCTGCGGCTTCTTTGGCATATTTCAACAATGCTTCTTTATCAACATTGGCAGGATCCAACAATCTGGCAGTATCCGTATAATCCTGTAAAACAACAAACAATAAATTTTTTTGTATGCAGGTCGCGCATACCCCCGAAATACCAACATTACAAAAAAAAAAAAAAACGAACCTGTAAAATGACTCCCTTATCGATTAAACTATGCTTTTTGGCAGTCATGACAAAATAATGAGTGTCATCTTTGTAATAAACAATATTTTCCAAATCTATTCCAGTATCCGAATATAAATCTTTAAAAAATTTCTGATTGAAAATAAAAGCGACCCCTGGAACAAACAAACAAACAAACAAACGAAAAACAATAAATTTCATTCTTCGAAATTAAAATTCCCCCCCCCAACCCCTCCCTCCCCTCCTATTTTATTGGAGTGTCACACGTATTATCTTAGTTAAATATTTCTCAACCGGAAGTCAGATACGTGCCGGTTAAACAACTTTTAAAAAATAAAATAAAATAAAATAATGCATTGTGTGTAAAACACCGTAAAAATAAATTTTAAAAACAAAAAAAAAAAAAAAAAAAAAAAAAATGAAAATGAATGAACGCCGACCGACGTGCCCAACTTGGAAAAATAATAATAATAATAATAAATTTATCTTGCGTTTAAATGAAATTTTTGTCGCGCTCAACTTGATAAAAAAACAAAAACAAACAAACAAACAGAGACACACACCTGATATTTCCTGGACTCTGGCCTCGGCTTCGGTTCTTCTATTGATAAAATTGGCAGTGATGGCTATTGCCAGTTTTCCACGAAATTCTTTCCTTTTAAATCCTTCCAATGTGTTCCTTTTTCCATCGGCTCCGATGAGAACGTCGAATTCGTATTGCGACACGGGATGATCCGATGGGGTAACTAACGCTTTCCATCCCGTTTCTGTTAATAAAAAAGGAAAAAAAATAAGAATCAGAGAGAAAGAGAGAGAGAGAGAGAGAGAAACTCGCGGTCGATGATTCTCTTCTACCAAATATATATAAAAACATTCCATAAATGGCGGCGCGCATTTAAATATCATGAATACCATTTTGCCTTTTTTTTTAAAACTTTAACGATTTCAGGTACAGTCAATAATACAAATACACACAAATAAATAACCGTCAAAATTTTGTTTTCAAGGTAAGGCTTCTTCATCATTTTGGACAACACAAACCTTGGCCTCTTCCTGTCTGTTCCTTGCCTCATTTATATATATAAATTGCGTTTTAACTAGAATGAAGGAGAGAGAGAGAGAGAGAGAGAGAGAGAGAGAGAGAGAGAGAGAGAGAGAGAGAGAGAGAGAGAGAGAAAGAAGAAAAAAAAAATAGAATTTCACGTTAATCGATCGCAACGATCGATCAATCAATCATTTATAATGTTTTGTTTTCGTTTCGTAAATTTTTCTGAAAAATTTACCGCATGCTTGATTTTTCTCTGATCGATTGATCGATCGATCGATCGATCGTTCGATTAGTCGAAAGGAATAAATATATGCATCCACGTTAAAAACCTCGTCGTCGACGAAGGAGTCGGATAAAAAAAAATTTTGTCTCCCTATGTGTCTCTTTAAAATCTCATCCCCCCTGCGACTCCCGTATTATCGCGAATAAATTTTATTTCCCCTCCCCTCCCTTCCTTGAAATTAATCAAATGGAAACTCTAAAATACTTACTTTCCGTATCTTGATTTGCTGGAGGAGGAATCAAAGAATCAAAAGCGACGCCCTCGTGAATTTCAACTCCGAGAATCAAAGCAACTTTGAGCAAAATAAATTGCAATTGCCTAATACCTACAAACAAACAAGCAAACAAACAAACAATAAATATACAAATTTTATTATTTTTATTATTTCAATCGAATCTAATATTTTTGCTTATTATGACTATTTTTTTTTCCCGCCCCTCTCGCCCGCTCGCTCGCCCGCTCGCACCCACGTGCTCTCAACCCTCCCACGTGTCACAATCATTTTTTCGTTCGCAGGTGGATTTTTAAAACTCACTGATGTGATCGATGGCTCCCGCGCAAAATTTGCCAAAAAATTTCTTGGCACCCAATCCTCTGAGATCTTGTATAACGAATGGCCACAAATGAAGGACGTTGTTACGCGTTATTCGATCTCTTTTCTCGAGGACCACAACTCTGGCACCCAACAATTGAGCTTCTATGGCCGCTCTTAATCCGCACGGTCCGGCACCGATGATAAGTACCTGAACAAAAAAAATAACAAAAAGTCAAATTTTTTTTTTTTTTCTAATTTGCTATTACGGAAATTACAAGGTCAACGATAATAAAATCTCGTTTTCTTATCTCTTGGGAGGAGGAGGGGGGGGGCATATTCGAGACCCCAACGGGTGAAAGGTTAATTCGCTCTACAACAAAAGGGTCAAATATGTTTCAAAAAAAAAAAATTATCTAGCAAAGATATTTAATTTATTGTCTGTCCTTGACATACGCCCCAATTTTTTTTTTGGATAGAAACATCAAATCAAATCGTTTTCCCCCCTCCTTGAATCACGTGACACTCACCTTATTTTGAGAGCAAGCTTTCCCTCTGTTGTAACATTTGTGACTAGCTCGTTTGTCGAACTTGTTCCAAAGAGCCTGAGCCTTCCAGCTCCCTAATTTCGCTTTTAACTTTGGATAAAACTGCAGAAAATTCGTCGGCTTGATTTTAAGGATATCACAGAGGTGTCGATGATGATATAAAATGGATTTGAGCGTTGTCGCAGCGCAAAATTGATCGAAAACATCGCTCGCGAGTGCAGTTTCCGGTGAAACTGGAGGCTTCCGATTCATCATTTCCGTTTTTTCGACATCTGAATGAGGGGGAAAAAAAAAAAATTATAAAATTATAAACTTGTAAAATCAAAAAAACCGAAAAAGCAATTTGAATTATAATTTTAGCCACCATTTACACCGCCCTGAACCCGCTAGCTAACTACCTACCTAGGTACCCATGCACCTCATATTAACAAATTAACGTGTTTCCAGGTGTAAATTCAGGTTTTTTTTTTTTTCGGCACAAAATAATAATAATGATAAAACGCATTTCGCTTCAACACACAATTATTATTATTATTTTTTTAAACAATGAAACTATTATTTAAAAAAAAAAAAAAATGACTACACATAATCGTTCACGCACCCTGCAAATAAGACGTAACAGACACGCACGCACACGCACGCACACACTAGGATTCACGTTTAAAAATCGAAACCAGGACAAAATAATTATTTATTTATTTATTTATTAAATTATTATTATTATTATTAAAATTCTCTCTTTTCTTTCGTACTTTTTAAATGTAATTAATATTCATGGATTCGCAAACATCGATAATTACACATTTTTCGCCTCAAGCATTACAAAGTATGTAAGTCAATACACTCCCTGTAGGCGGGTTACATCCGAGTTTGTTACAAATTAACAACGACAACCGACAACCAACAACCAACAACAACAACAACAACTAAAAATTGATTCATAAATATTATATATAGTTATAGGTGGAACTTTCCAAACGCACACGATAGAAACGCCAAAAAAAAAAAAAATTTATTTTTTTTTATTTTTTTATTTTTTGTCTCTTTAAGGATTGGCTTTTACGGCTGCATTTTTCTCTCTCTCTCTCTTTCTTTTTCTACGTTTTATTTTCACTTTAGGTACGTTTTGAAATTTTTTTTTTTTTCATTCAAAAAAAAAAAAAAAAAAAAAAAAAAACCAAACCGGAACGGGGACAGTTAACAGGAAACAATTTATTTATTTATTTATTTCACAAAACGTAACCTTGGCCTTCAAATTGAAATTGGTATCAAAAAAAGAAGACACGAAAAATCGATGCCGAGAGAAAATCGATTTTCTTTTTTTTTTGTTTTTCTGGGTAACCTTTAAAAAAATAAGAAAAAAGGGAAAACAATCGAGAACATTCAAAAATATTTCGACACGATACAAACTCGTAAATACCCTTCTCGCTTTCCGGGGGAGAGAGAGAGAGAGAGAGAGAGAGAGAGAGAGAGAAAAAAAGGATCGATTTTTAAATATAGACTCGAATCGCTATATTTCTCGAATTTAATTTTTCGATCGATAAATTTCGATTTAAATAGTCGGAATCATTAATTTGGCCTTTTGATTTTCTCACTCTCTCTCTCTCTCTCTCATTGTAAAAACAAATAAAAATTTCGACAAAATAATAATAATAATAAAAAATCGTTTAACTTTTTTTCGCTTATGCGCTATCAATTACAATCAACAAATTTGCTTTCGAAGCTATTTAAACCCCTCCCCTCCCCTCCCCTCAAAAAAAAAAACAAAAAATGAAACTATGATAATAATAATAATAATAATAATAATAATAATAATATAAAAATTCAAATTGAGCAACAACACCGATATTGTTTTTATTTTTTTATTTTAACATTTTTAAATTGCACCACATTATCATTATTATTATTATTATTATTATTATTATTATTATTATTATTTTGGCATTTATTAATAATATTCTTACGCTTTTGCAAAAAAAAAAATAAAACAAAATAACGTTTAGCATAAATTTTTTTTTTTTAAATCCGGACCATTAGCCTACTTTTTAATTTCACATTTTAAAAAAAAAAAAAAAAAAGAAAAAATTGAAACAGGAATTTTAACTTTGACGTCATTTTAGCATTAAAATTTATTATTTATTTACTTCACAACCTGCCGACGATCCCTTTTTTTTTTTTTTCTACTCCTCCTTCATAATAATTACTAATAAATAATAATAATAATAGTTAATATTATGGACGACGAACGGCGCCATTTTTTTTTTTTCTAAATCTCTGCTCCTCACATTGTTAAAACCCCCAAAAATTTTCACTGTTTAATAACAATCTATAAAAATTTCGCACTACATATAACCTTTTCCATTCATTCCCTGTTTTATCTCTCCCTCTCTCTCTCTCTCTCTCTCTCACTTTAATTCCCCTTTTCTCATCATTATTCTCTCCCGTTTGATTTTTACGCAATTTTAAGGCAACGAATGAAAAAAAAAAAAAACGACGTTAATATAATCATCGATAAATCCGCAATTAAATTCAACTTTTCAAAGGAGAGATGGGTGGATGGGGGGCTCAACAACGTGCTTTGGTGCAACGTGCAATGGTGCCTGAATCTTTAATTCACGAATGATCTTTTTTTTTTTTTTAAAACAAATTAAATATTTCATCTTATTTTCGAGGGGAAGAAGGGGAGCGGGGAGGTGCCCTTAATGTTTTCCGTGTTTTCTCTCACTTCGTGTGATAACGCATACACCGTTTGTCAGTTAAAAGTCAAAAACGAAATCGTTATTATTATTTTTTTTTTTCACCTGTTGATTTTTTGTTGATATACGATGTCGTAAAAAAAAAAAAAAAAAAAAAATCAGTTTCGAACCGCGACACACAAACACAAACGACAAACACTCGCCGCACATGTGTCAAATTCAACTTGGTTGTTGTTGTTGTTGTTGTTGTATACGTTCCGGTGTCATTCAACTTATTACGGTTTATGTCGAGCAGAACTCTCTAAAATGCACCTAATTAAGTTAATATTAGCAGCAGTCGTACATTACTAACCGCCATCGGGGTTCCCTCGCTCGCGGCTTGATCCGCCGTCGCCACCGCCATTTTGTTTTGTTTTTATTTATTTTTATTATTATTATTATTATTTTTTGTTTCTTTGCACCTAAAACCAATTAAATCAAGTGTGTGTGTCTTGATTTCGAATAAACTAAATTAAACGTAATTAAACGTTTTATTATTTTTCGCAAAAAAAAAAAAAAAAAAAAAAACATTTAATTACGGTTCGAAAACAACATTTTCAAACCTCGTGGTGACAAAGATCCGACGACGTTTAATATTCCATTAATAATAATAATAATAATAAAGCCAACGGCCATAGCGTGCTGGTCACACCGGTTCCCGTACGATCACCGAAGTTAAGCAGCATCGGGCGTGGTGCAAACTTGGATGGGTGACCGTCTGAGAACGCCACGTGCTGTTGGCTTAAAAGAGCAAAAAAAAAAAAAATGAGAACAAGACAAAGTAAGAACCAAAAACAAATCTTGTTCTACTGTCGACCTGAGGCAGCTCGACGAGAACGTGAATTTCACTGCTTCTGACCCTGGCCACTCCAAAGATGTTAGTCACCGGAGCCCAGTTCAGGAGACAAATCGTTCCCATCGAAAAAGACGGACTCAGGAAGACCTTCAAGAATTGATGTGGTGCTATCTTATAATAAGTGGCACCACCGAAATTCGAGTATTTGTCCCTAAGGAATCGGGTAGAAACCTCGGATAAATACTTAAAAAAAAAAAAAAAAAAACTCCGACAAGTAGCCTTGTCGTGTTTAATGGTGGATAATAATAATAATAAAAACGTTTAACAAAAAACCGGATGTTTATCACGTTTCTTCGAATTATTATTATTATTATTATTATTTTTTTTTTTTTGTAAACATTCCGAATCGATTGGCGATTTTATATATTCGTTCGATCGATCAAATCAATTCAACGTCACTTCCCATCATCGATTAAAAACTTATGCAAATCTAAAAAGGAAAATTCCGGAAACAGTTTAAGTTTGACTAATAATATTACTACTTCCGCCATTTTTTTTCGCATTAGAAAAATTTTCCAATTTAATAAATGATATCACGCCAATTACAAATTTAAAAAAAAAAAAAAAAAAAAAAAAACAATAATAATTAGTAACCTACATCAACGCCTTGAACACACACACACACACACACGCACACACACGCACGCACGCACGCACGCACGCACGCACACGCACGCACGCACACGCACACAAACGATATTTGTTGCATCCCTGTTGGTGGATTTGTTGCATCTCCCCGCGGTGATGATAGTATAGTATCGCGCATTCGTTAAAAATGACAACAGAGTGAATAAAACAAATACAAAATTTTTTCCTTCGATAAAATTTTGCACGTGCGCACGCACACGCGTATCCTTCCTTCCTTCCTTCCTTCCATACTTCCTTCTCGATCATTCCATCGACCTATCGAAAATTCTTATCGCTTTATCACGCGTCTCCTCCTCATCGTTGAAAATTTCAATAAAAATGAAATCAATCTTTGGTGCTACACTACTACGCATTGGCCAGAATGTAATAAAATAAATTTTACGTTTCTCACTCGTATTAAATTAATAATAATAATAGTAATAATAATAATAATAATAATAATAATAATAATAATAATAATAATAAAAACACGAATTTTTAAATTTGTATTATCACAATTAGCCTTATCTTGTAAATTAAAAATTAAATATCAGGTTTTATCACGAAACGATTTATTTCCAATTTAGCATTGTTGTTGTTGTTGTTGTTTTTGTTTACAATTTTTCACTCTCCCCTCCCCTTTCTCCTCCCCTCTCCTTCCCTCCCCCTCCGAAACGATTTCACATTTGAAATTTTCATTACAAGAATCTCGTAAAAAAAAAAAAAAAAAAAGAAAAAAAAAAATTGCAAAATCACTTTTGAGAAAACAAAAAAAAAAAAAAAAAGAGTTTGGGCGCGAGAGAGGTCGCGCACGACCGCACCAAACCGCACGACAACGAACAACGTGTTGTGTTACACACATGCTTATAATAAATCCACATTTCATTTCATTCAATTTAAATTTTTGCAAAAAGGTTTAATTTAGTGAAAGTTTTTTTTTTTTTTTTTTTTTTTTTTTTTTTAAGTTATATACTTCCTTCGTAACGACGACCGACCATTAAATAAAACGAATCTCTTATCATCATTATTATTATTATTTTACTTAATTGTTCGTTAATAATTAATAATTAATAATTCATCACAATGGATAATAATAATGATAAAGCAGTTTTTTTGTTTTTTTCTTTTGTTTTTTTTTTTTTTTTTTACACAATTTGACCTTCTTGAGTCGTTTGACATCTTTTATTTATTAACTTTTAAATTGATCTCTTTTTTTTTTTTATCGATTTTTTTTTTTTTCCTCATTAATTACAACTGCGTGGCTGGCCTGCAAATGCTGGCTAGCTAGCTAGCTACGTCATTCATAAAATTTTTACTTTACATTCGAGTGTTTCGTCACACGGATAATGAAAACGAACAGAAAAAAAAAAAAAAAAAAGAAAAATGAAAAACGAGAATCATTCTAATATTTTCACGTGTCACGCAATTAACTGTTAGATTTTTTTTGTAACGTCAAAGAACGTAAACGACTTCGAATAAAACACAATGGATTCCTCCTCCCCCCGCCCCTCGTTCCTACGTACTCTTTAAATGTGATCATATATATATATATATATAAATTAAATGGTTCAAAACTTTTAACGCGGAAAAATGCCGACGTTATAAAACTTACGGAGGAAAAGATGCCGACCTTGATCGTGTACTACTATTTTTTAATTTTTAATTTGATATACACGCTTATCGCGGACAGGAAAAAAAAAAAAAAAAAAAAAAAAAACTGCGATGGAGTTCTTGATTTAAAATTAAATTTAACGGAAGGCAAAGGGAGAAGGAGGAGGGAGGGAGAGAGAGGAAACTATTTAACGCGCCATCTAATACGTTAATAAATATATATATATAAAAAAAAAAAAATGGGTTAATTGCAAAGAAACCGTTTCGAAAAGCGAAAAAATTTTATTACTTCCTTTTTTTTTCCACATGAACTCATATTAAAAGGATAAAAACCTTTCAAACCACGTTCCTTCCACGTGTTCGCGCACCCACGCACACACACACACACTTCATTCCACATCATCAATCCTTCTTCTCTCTCTCTCTCTCTCTCTCTCTCTCTCTCTCTCCGTTTCTTCTTCTTTTACCTTTTACCGGAAACTTAAATATCCATATCGTAAAATCATGTAACCATATAGAAATTTTCGAAATGATTGACAAAACCATATTTTCCAATTGCATACTTGGATTCGCGCTATGAGTAGTAACGCACACAGGTCACCGCCATCACGAGTTATTCCTCTTTCACGTTCGCAAAAAAACCGGAAACGTTAATGTTAACCTCACTGTATGCCCAACTAACGGCAAGTTAATAAGTTAAGTGATGAATCCGTAACAACAATAATAATAATAATAAATTCGTCTATATTACACGCACACACGCACACACACACACACACAGTCATCCTCATATAATTTTATTTCGAAAGTGAAAGAAAAATGTAGGATTTTTGAAGAAAACCGCAAAACGGTTGTTACCTGTTCTCTTTTTTTTTTTTAAAAGTGAAATCGAATCCGCAGCATCACGATGGATCTGAGAAAATCATTAATGAAAAACATTTTAATGATGGCCGACCGCATTAAAATTTTGAATCGTGTTGTTGTTGTTGTTTATTCGTTTCACGATCGATCGATCAATCGATCGATTTCTTAATTTTTTTTTTTTTATAAAAAAATTTTTTCCACATCAAATATATAAACATTACGTAATAAATAATTATGTAAATTTAAGGGGGGGGGGAAAGAGAAGAAGCGAACAGTGAAACGATAGGTAGCGAATGATTTTTTCCCAAACAGGCTACCAATTACGCACGCATACACACACTTACTCGCATAATTAATATTATTCGTACGCATTGTTTTCCTAACAATTTCACATTGTTAAATAACTAAAGACAAACAATTAAAAACCACCACTACCACCACCACCACCACCACCGCCACCATTATCAACTACAAAAACGTGTACGAGTTTAAAAAATAATTACGAGGGTAGGTAAATACCTACTAAATTGACGGACGGATGATGATGCTTGTCCGATAAATAAGAAAGCAGAAGAGAAAACAAACAAATTATTCAACTAATTAAGTAATTGCGTTTAAAATAATAAAAAAAATTACAAGATTGTTAAATTATATATATATTTATTATAATCACGACTAAATGGCGAGATGTCGTACACGATTAACGATTGCCCTCTTTCTCTCTCTCTTTCTCTCTCTCTCTCTCTCTCTCTCTCTCTTTCTCTCTCTCTCTCTCCGAACCGAAAACAAAAACAAAAGCAGAACACAATGAACGAAGGTTAAACATGAATAATCCCGTATTTAAAAAAAAAAAAAAACGGTTTCGAGAAGAAGAAAAAGGAAAAGGAAAGAAATACAAACAGTTGTCGTTTGACTGACTTCCGGTGACTTTACACAAAGGCAAAATTTAAAAAAAAAAATTCTCTAACGCGAGCGTCATTACAAAAAAAATTACAACAAACCCACGACTAGTTTTGATTATATCACGTGATCATTAAAAACAAAAAAAAAAAAAAATGAAACCAAAAATTAATGTTTAATATGATAAACAGAGAGCTTTCGCCTTTGTCAACATCAATAAACAACCAAAAAAAAAATAAATTGAGTCATAATCATATTCGTAATCACAGTCATCATCATCATCATCATCATCGTCATTATCATCATCATCATCATCATCGTCATTATCATCATCACACCACCACAAATTTTACTTCACCAAATTCGTGATAAGAGATAAGACTCTGAAATACTAAATTTTTTTAAAAGCTCTCATTTTATTTCACATTTTATTGTATTTATTCTTTTATGAACCCTGAGTCACAACGACGACGACGACGATGATGATGATTACGATAACTAAACTTAATCTGGCAATAGCAGAAGACACATGGTGAATATTTAAAATACCCATTTCCCATATACGGAAAACTCAGAACATAAAGACGACCTAACCAAAAAAAAAAAAAAAAAAATTGCAAAATACAAGCAAGCCTTTTGGTGAATTATATTCGTTATTAAAATTTACTTTTCTGCTTCTTGAAATGTTTTTGAACTTGAAACCCCTCCCTCTCGCTCTCCCTCCCCCTCCTTCCCCCCACCAAAAAAAAAAGGTAAGAAAAAAAACTTTAATTAATTAATATTTTGTATTTTATTTTCCTATGACGTCACTTCTTTTTTTTTTCAGAGGTGCGTGGACGACCGACTACAGTGTCTGACTAAAAACCTACGCGCCCGAACCGCGAATTTTATTGCTCAACATCATCATCATCATCATCATCATCATCATCATCATCATTATTATTATTATTATTTATTAATGAACCAAAAACATTTTTCGTACGAACAATTTTCAAATCATACACCGCAATACATATGATGTTTAAAAAAAGTAATTGCTTTCGATTGAAATAATAAAACTTTCCTCTCTCTCTCCCCCCCGCCCCGCGTTACACGTACATGACCTACACGCACTTATTTCCCCTTCTCCCCTCTTCCCTCCCTTCCCCCTTCTTTCTTTCTTTCCATTATATTTTTCGCGGGATGAATGGACAACGTAACAAAAACAATCATATTCTTTCTTTTCAAAGTCTAACCTTAGGCGACGCCTTTTTTTTTTACACCGATAAAATTTTTCCTACCATATTTATCATTCCAAAAATTTCCCCCTCCCCCTCCCCCAAACAAAAAAAACAATCGATTAATTTAATTTAGTTTTTTACACGTGCAAAAACTGTTTCATTACTTAAACAAACTCCGATATAAAATAATGATTAATAATAATTCATTATTTCACGCCAAAATTTTAAATTTAAAAATCAATCAATCAATCCAAATTCCCCTTCGTTTTCACATTTCCACCTCTCCTCCCTCCCCCTTCTCCCCCTCTCTCTCTCTCAAATTTTTTTTTCTCAACGACTTTCTTTCCACACTTGTTTAAAATAATTTAAAATTTATATATAATAATAACACTTACTTAGTTCGTATTATCAACATTCGACGTCACGAGTTTCACGCTTTCAATTTCTGCTACCACGTCGATCATCATCATCATGTAATCATAATAAATATTTTACTGCAGTGGTGGTAGTAGTGGTAGTGGTATTCTGAAAGAACAAAAATAAAAATAAAAAAAATTTCGTCGTTATTATTACAATCGTTTTTTTGATGATTCAAAGGTCGCGCCAACGATATTTAAATCATGCCATTTTTCAGACTAAGATCAATATTACGATCATAGAGTAAACAAACAAACAAACAAAAAAATAAAAACTCTTTTTTTGGGCGCTCTCGCATTAAAAAAAAAAAAAAAAACAAAAATTAATTAAATAGAAACGCAAATTTTTTTTTTTTTTTTTATTTGATAAATGGCGACCGAGGATCAATATTTATTCAATTATAACCCGTAATTTTAACTGTTTGTTGTTTTATTTTTTGTGATTAGATTTACAAATCTAGTCAAAATCTAACTAACCGAGGAAAAAGAATAAAGAAAAGAAAAGAAAAACAACAACAACAACAACAACAACAACAACAACAACAATAATAATAATAATAATGATTGTAAACTACTCGGAGTTTTATTTTAAAATCGTGATCGATATACCACATTTCCAAGATTTCACGTTTTACAACAACAACAACAACAACAAACACGAACAATATAAATTCATTAGCAGCTAACAAACACACACACACGCGCGCACACAAAAACCATTTAAATAATAATAATAATAGTATAAATTATTACAAGGTAAGTAGTTCAAGGGGTTCGTATGTGTGTGGGGGGGAGGAACATCAAAAGATGTGTTAAGAATACAAAAAAAAAAAAAGGAAAGGAAAGCAATGTAAAAATGCGCGTGATGATGATGATGATGACGATGATGTTGATGATGATTATTATTATTATTATTTTAATCATCGAAAGAATTTTTTTTTGTTGTAGTAATTCAACTTTAAATTTCAACATCCGTGAAGTGTGGGAAATATTTAAAAAAAAAAAAAAAAATACAAACGTTACGTAACAATTTCTTCTTTATAAGAAGAAGATGAAGGGAAAAACATGGACGGATTTTAAGGCGTAGAATAACAAAAAAAAAAAAAAAAAAACTGAAACGATTTTACCACCATTTAAAAAAAAAAAAGACGAAACAAGTTAAACTACGATCATCATATATGTTTAATTTCCTTTTTAGGTCGACAAAAAATTTAATTTTTTTTTTTTGAGGAAAACCGAATGGAAAACAAACAACAAAATGGAAACCAAATCGCGACTTTGTGTCTGACGAACAAAAAAAAAAGAAAATTTATTAAAAAAAAAAAAAAAAAATTGAGAAAAACTTTGGCGTCGAATTTTTTATTACTTTATTTTATGTCGCACGCACACGCATTTTATACGCAAAAATGGTTATTTCGTATAAAAATAGATGATTGCTAAAAATTATTTACGAATGAATTAATGAATGAATCAGTGACGTATCAACCCCCTTCATTTTTTTTTTTAATTTGGTTCGCTTTGACGTACAACTCAAACAAAATCTGACAATGTCTTACACACACACATTTTTTTTTTTATACGTCCTATTAGATTCGAGAGAGAAAAAAATTTTCTTTTCTTTTTTTGCAACATTTTTCTTTTCCTTTTCTTTCTATTATTATTATTATTATTTTTTTTTTTTATAATTTAAAATCCGAGAAAACAAAACAAACAAAAAAAACTGAATAATTTCATAAGATATTAAGAAATAACGGAAAATTTTTTTCCATTTTGGCTAATGACAACCGGAAAACATACAAAAACACAAAAAAAAATTATTCACGAATAAAATCATGAAACGATGACGAGTGAACAACAACAACAACAACAACAACAACAACAACAATAATAATAATAATAATAATAATAATAATTTTTTTTTCAAATGTCAAGGACTTTAAAAAAGGGAAAAGACATTTTTTACCCTCGCGTTGTTGGCAAAGGGAAGAGGAAACAAAAAAAAAAAAAAAAAAAAAAAAATCATACAGAAAACAAAAAGGGAATTTTCACGATCATTGTTGTTTCCTAGTAAGTTCCCTTCCTACCCCTCCCCCTCCTCTCTCCCCCCATTCAAATCAAATTTCATCCAATTCAAACGATATTGAATTAATTTAATTGAATTAAAAAAAAAAAAAAAAAAAAAAAATTAATTCGTTACTTTTAAAATGCGATAAGAATATCATCATCATCTGTCATCATCATTATTATTATTACGGCAGACGATAACAACAACAACAACGATTAAAAAAAAAAAAAAAAAAAAAATCAAAGTAGAACGAATGATTACGAATGATATTATTCGCGATAGGAGAACCTGATAATAAAAAAAAACTTTTAATAAATAATCAAAGTAACCAACGCAAGCAAACAAACTCATATAAATTTTTTCTTTTTTTTTTCTCTTGGCCAACAATCTCGAATAATAATGCTCGAAACCCCCCCCCCCCACGCTCCGAACGGATGCAAAATTTTCCCCTTAGCAAAAATCGTTTTTAAAAACCGAAAAAAAAAAAAAAAAGAAAATTTTTTTGGTCGCCATTCATTCAAATTATTCAATTACGATTTGATTCTTTTTAATAAAAGTCGCGAGCGTAAAGAAAACAATGGGCGCAGGATACAAACGACAAGAAACAACCGACCAACCGACAACAACAATAACAACAACAATAAACAAAAGAAAAGTTTTTCTTTTTCGCTTTTATGTCTTCTAATGTCATTGTATTTATAAATAATAATAATAATAATAAGCCGATTAACCGTTTTTCCCTCTCCCCCCATCCCCCGCAAATTACTTTTCACACGCGGATGATTCTTCATCTTCATCTTCTTCCGCACATTACTTCCTTCCTTCCCTCCTTTCCCCCTTCGCCTATTGATTAGGTTCACTAATCTTATCAAAAAACAAAATTTCAGGCATATTTTCTCTCTCTCTCTCTCTCTTTCTCTTTCTCTTTCTTGGAAAAAACAGATCGTTTCGCTTTTCGCCCTTTTTCTTTTTTGATGGTAATAAACATGTGAAGAAAGGCAATGACCACAAAATTTGCACTCATGTTTTTTTTTTTTTTTAAAAAAAAGAGAAAATCAGGTTTTCGACATGCTCTATATGAACCACAAAAATACTTTACATGTAAACAACACAACAACGATTTCTTTTTTTTTTTTCTGCGGTTTTGCGGACGCGACAATAAGTGAAAAAACAAAAAAATTATAAATGACCAAAATGCGTTCATTTTTCATTTTTGTCGTTGTCATCGTCGTCGTGTCGTCGTCGTTTATTCTCATTCAAATCAAATAATATTATAAGAAATGCAAATGCAAATCCTTGAAATGTTAATTTTCTCATTTGTTTAAAAATAATAATAAAAACTATTAATAACTATTGTAAGCTACAATAAAACAATAAAAAAAAAAAAAAAAAAAAAAACGATTCGGATTTTTTTTTATTTGATTTCATCCACCAAGGTAATAATAATAATAATAATAATAATAATAATAATAATAATAATAATAAATTCGTTAAAAGAACAATAATTCCCGGTGAGGGAAAAAAAAACCACCTCCTTTTTTTTTTTTTTTTTCTTCCATTGGGTGGGTGGGGTTTTTAACCAATTTTAAAATTACCCGTCCGATTTCCGAGAAAAATAAAAACACGTGGCCGAACCCACGATTTTCCATATTATAATATATATATTATATATATATATATATATATATATATATATATATATATATATATATATATATATATATATATATATATATATATATATATATATATATATATATATATATATATATATATATATATATATATATATATATATATATATATATATATATATATAATATATATATAATATATATATATATATAATATAATATAATAATAATAATAATAATAATAATAATAATAATAATAATAATAATAATAATAATAATAATAATAATAATAATAATAATAATAATAATAATAATAATAATAATAATAATAATAATAATAATAATAATAATAATAATAATAATAATAATAATAATAATAATAATAATAATAATAATAATAATAATAATAATAATAATAATAATAATAATAATAATAATAATAATAATAATAATAATAATAATAATAATAATAATAATAATAATAATAATAATAATAATAATAATAATAATAATAATAATAATAATAATAATAATAATAATAATAATAATAAACAAAAATAAAAAGGCAACTGAAGTTTTACATCTTATAGATAACACCCTCATAAATGTATTAGAAAAAGTGGTAGACATTAATTTAACCACAATTAATGAAATTATATATGCTGCGGGGGTAGTTGCCACAGATATTATACTTGGGCCAAGAAAAGAAGCTCGTCATAAAGGAATGGAAACAAAAAAGTCAACATCACCAATATGGATACAAAGAATAGAGGGAAAAATAGAAAGAATAAGATTACATATCTCCCTGGTATCCGAGATGAAGAAGAATAATAATTTAAAGA
>NW_002987095.1:273171-274748 GCF_000006295.1 Pediculus humanus corporis
AGACCTGGGATAAATGCTTAAAAACCCCGACAAATAAGAGCCTTGTCGTGTTTAAGAGTGACCATAATAATAATAATAATAATAATAATAATAATAATAATAATAATAATAATAATAATAATAATAATAATAATAATAATAATAATAATAATAATAATAATAATAATAATAATAATAATAATAATAATAATAATAATAATAATAATAATAATAATAATAATAATAATAATAATAATAATAATAATAATAATAATAATAATAATAATAATAATAATAATAATAATAATAATAATAATAATAATAATAATAATAATAATAATAATAATAATAATAATAATAATAATAATAATAATAATAATAATAATAATAATAATAATAATAATAATAATAATAATAATAATAATAATAATAATAATAATAATAATAATAATAACGGAAACAACAACAACAACAATAATAATAATAAACATTTAATAATTTCGACACTTTATTGTATAAAAAAAAAAAAAAATTACAATTTTGCCGGTTCTTTTCCCCCCTCCTCCCTCCCCCCGCAACTTTCTAATTCGCACAAGTTTTTCATTTATTTATTAAACAATCGTATGCACGTGTCAATAGACACACACACACACTTAAAAAGACGGAAACGAAAAAAAAAAAAAAAAAAAAAAAACAAATCCTTCCGGGGAAAAATCATCCATCGAGGACGGAAATCAAGTGCAACGGAGAAAATTAAAAATTCCAAAGATCCGCCAAAAAATGATGATGATAATGATAATAATAATAATAATAATAACGTGCAAGAACCTGCACAAAAGATTTTGGAAAAAAAAAATATTACGGTAAATTATTATAAAATTAACTCTCGCGTAATTAAACACACGATAGTAACATAGAGAACAAGGACTTTTCCACCGTTATTTTCAAAAAAAAAAAAAAAATTTTTTTGAGAGCAAAAAAAAAGATAACAAGAGCATACGTAATTGTATATATTTAGATAGATGCATAGAGAGAGAGAGAGAGAAGAGAAGAGAAAAGAGAGTGAGAGAAAGAAAGCGAGAGACTTTAAACGTTGAGAAAATAAAATAAAATCCAATAACCGTCGCATATTTTCATCGGCAACACAAAATACAAACCCCTCCTCCCTATCCCCCCTCGGATGCAAACATTACAAAAAGAAAATTCCGTTTCAAAAATACGAAAATAACAATTCGAAAATTCTGGGGGGGGGGGCATTCGATTTTTATCCGATAATTTTCCCAAGGAAACTTTCCTTTCCTGACGTCGTGTCGAATCATCCTCGTCACGTTAATAAAATTAATAAATAATCGCTTTTAATGAAAAACGAACGAACGATCGTGAGAGAGAGAGAGAGAGAGAGAAACGAGCAAATCGAGATGCGTCATAATAACGCGTAATAAAATAATAATAATAATAATAATAATAATAATAATAATAATAATAATAATAATATATAAGAACAACAATTGACGTCGTTTACCCTAAAAAAAAAAAAGAAAATTTATTTATTTTCACTCTTCATATCTCATATTTTTCCCTAAAAACGTCAAAAAAAT